>NC_134953.1:22590000-22805000 GCF_965638725.1 Aptenodytes patagonicus
TTAAGTTGAACCCTTGTAGAGTTAAATATGGCTATGTTAAATGAATGGTATTACTAAAGTGCCTGCATTTTAATTATTCTGGGCTTCGTGCTTGTGCACAATAATGAAATGGATGTATGGAACATACAGTGTAGATTTTGGAGGGGACGAGGAGAATTAATTCTCTTATGCCAGAGGATGACACGTTAGTAGAGATGGACGTATGATAGCAATTAAGTTTGCTTTCCTGCAGATTTTCAGGTCTGTTCTGTCAATGGTCATAACTTTTTTTTTTTCAGAAGGACTATTTTAAACTGGTCAGAAATGGTTCCTGATCTGCTTTAGTTGAGCCTGGATCTTTCACAAAGAAAGAGTATATAAAAATTCAGACTGATCCTTTTGGGGAAGAGTTACCTTATATCCTTTTCTACTCCATGTGGAATTTTTTTTATAGAGATGATGACCATGTTAACTTCCATTGCATATCTCCATGGTGATCTCTCAGAAATATGGTTCGCGTGCAAATGGATATTTATAAGGAAGGAGTGTCTTTCGGTATCAAAACCAGGTGAAACTGCATTGAATTCCATAAAGTCACACTAATTCACCCCATCTTTGTGTCTGTCTTTTCATCTTGAGCAGTTTTATATATATTTCTTGTTCCCTAAACTCTGTGAAGACTAGTAGTGTAGCATAGTAGTGTCATATTATATGACATATTAATATTAAATAATTTGGAGATGATGACTTTGGAAATATTGACTTCATTATAATGTAGATTTTTGCAGAAGATTTTTATGGAAACGGATTAATTATATTTAGTTCCTGGCATGGATCATGATGATTCCAGGTATGAGTGAATTTAGATTAATTCAGTGCTATGAAAGAACTTACTTTTGGAGTTACTGTATGATCATTCTGTGTTGAGGGGTCATAATAAAATAGGCCATTTTGGAGTTTCAGTTCATTGTTGAGTTGACTCCTCAGACGCTGCCTTGCCTTGATTATTACTTTTGTTGCATAAAGATCTTCTCTACACAGCACTGTTGAGGCCACATCTGGAGTGCTGTTTCCAGGTCTGGGCTCCCCGGTACAAGAAAGGCATTGGCTTACTGGACTGAGTCCAGCAAAGGGCCATGAAGAGAATTAAGATACTGGAGCATCTTTCATGTGAGGAGAGGCTGAGAAAGCTGACACTGCTCAACCTGGAGAAGAGAAGGCTCAGGGTGAGCTTATCAATGTGTATAAATAGCTGATGGGATGGAATAAAGAAGAGGGAGCCAGACTCTTCTCAGTAATGCCCAGTGACAGGACAAGAGGCAATGGGCACAAATTGAAACCTGTGAAATTCCATCAGAACACACAAAAAAAACCATTTACTGTGGGAATGGCCAAACACTGAAATAGGTAGCCCAAAGCGATTGTGGAGTCTCTATCTGTGAAGATATTAAAAATCCAGGTGGGCATGGTCCTGGCTCTAGGTGACTCTGCTTGAGCAGGGTCTTGGACTAGATGATCTCAAGAGGTCCCTTCCCACCTCAGCCATTCTGTGATTCTGTGAGGAGGAGGAGGAGGTGGAGGTGACAACCCTTAAGTATCTATTCTACTTTATTTATGTGGTGTCTTTTCACAATCACAGATATGTATGTTGCTTATTGTAATGAAGCTGGATGATTTTCACCTCTGGAATAAGTCACATTTGTGTCTTTCTTATTACCTTAATCAGCAAAAATACATATACTATTTTAACCTGCCCCTGTGATCATCTAAGGATTAATCTGACATCACATAACTAATTTAATGCAATTTCACATTACCATTCCTGAAACTTACCATGATAAATTGGATGCTTTTTTCCTGTTTGCATCTTTAAATTGATAAGCCCTTTCATCTTATGTACAGTTGTTCATACAAGCTGAGATCTGTTGGAAGGTCTGACTTCTGTCTTTGAGCAGTGCCATTGATTCATGGGCTTCAGTGGTGTCTGAACAGGATGCCACTTATGTCACCATCTCTAAGACACAATCCAACACTGACTGTCAGGCTTTCATAGTTTGTTGGCTATCATTTGTTGATACTGAGGATGCTTAAATCTATGCAGAAACCTCCTGAAGGACTAAGCAAAGCCTTTAGTATCTGGTAACTAGTTCTGTAGTACTCAAGGCCTACTGTAAAGAGAAGAACGTTATTCTAAATATTCATAGGAGTATGTTGCAAATTTAACAGGCATTTGAGTAGCTTATTTGGTAGACCAGAAAGTTCATCAGAGCATTTGCATTTTAATTGCCTGAGATGTATGGCACAAACACATATGAGGGAAATGTCTCGGGACATACAGGGAAACCACTGGCTGTTTCAATCTTGAAGGTCTCCGTTGTTTGTACCAAGTAGGGGAAATGTTAATAATGGCTGATAACACTGCAAAGTGCACTCATCTGCTTTTTTTTTAATCAAAATATTGTTTAAAAAAATATTTTGTGTTGTTATTTTTCTGGTTTTATGTTATCATCTGCTTTGCTGGTAAGGAACAGAGAAGCAAGTTTACAGCCTTGTTAGTAGGCATTTCCAACACCACTCATACTTATGACGCTAGAGCTCAGTATTCTTAATTTCAGATCATTTAGTCTGACCATATAGCCTCAGAATATGAGAAAGATTTTTAAAAACGTATGAAAATTGCTGGTTTCAGTCAAAAGGAGAGTCCGTTGAATTAATCCTGATTAATCACAAAATTCTTCCTGTTTTGGAGGGAGAGATTTCCTAATTCCGCTCCCTGTGCTCGGATTTCCACAGCATCAAATTGAATTCTAGAACTTCCTTATTTTGCCTGCAGAGTGTAACGTAGTAAGGTATCCCCTTCTTTGTCAAGTCTTAGATATGTTTGCTCAGACAGGAGTATTTTGAATAAGGAATAGTTCAAAATGCTTCATTCATCTTCAGAGATAAAATTGGCATGCAAATGTAAAACACTGTCAAGGAGAAGAAGAGCAAACCTTGTTGTAGAGGACCATTGTAATCTGCAGTTGAATTGCTTTCAGCAAGTTCTTCTCAACTGCCAGATACTTTCTAGGGAAAAAAATCCTGGTGTTTATATAATACAGACTTCACCTTGTTTCATGACAATGTAAGAGAGAGATCCAACCATTGAATGTTGTCCAGGCTTTCATGGCAAAACTACGTTGCAAGTACTTTTTATTTTTTTTTTTTCCCTTCATGAACCTTAGATATTTCTATAGCTTTCAGTACATGTAATTTGAGAACAAGTGTTGAGCTTGCCTCTGTGAGTGATGATTATTGGATATTATGCTGTGGCTCTGAATCTCTCTGAAATATCTGTGCTACTAGATGAGTTTGTAGTTTGTGGGTAATGGATCCATTCTTTGCACCGAATCTTAAAATTTTGTCTTGGCTTCTGTTTTTATATCCCTTTTGTGATATGTAAACATGATGTTTTAAAGAAAAGAAATCAAAGGAAGGAAAACTCTCTTGTTCCATTTACAGAAAATCCTTCTGAATCTCGACTTTAGGTTGCTTAATTTTTTTTTTCCAAACCTCATTACTCTTTGGGAATCCCAGGAGTATGTAATTCTGAAATAGTTAAAGGAGAAATATCTCTGAGCAAGAGACACAACAGCCTATTTCCTACCCTTGTGTGACATGAGTAATTCTTGGTACTAAGGGATCCAAGCAAATTTCAGTGGCTTTCACCTGTTGTAATGAACTACAGACAAACCTCCCTTTCTGGACTGAGCCGTAAGTATATAATGTAATGTAGTGGTAGCCTAGCTGACAGGCAGATGGTTAGACCTGCCTCAAAGTATTGGCAGCCTTCTAGGTGGAAAGCAATTGAGAATCTCGTTAGACAAAGAGGTGTTTTTACTTCTTTATGAAATAATAGTAGTTACTGTCTTATCTGGATGCAGAATTGAGTGAAAGTACAGTGAATGGATCAGTGAAAATGTGTTAAGAAATGTTTATAGAGGGGTCCTGAAGGCAGGAGTCTTCAAGTTCAATGACTTTAGCATGAATAGGGAACTATTTTAAAACAACTCCAGTAGGTGTCTTCCTGGATGTGGGTAATGGAATTTGAGGTACTAGCGCATTGTCCACAGCAGCATGCCACACATTTGGATTCCTGACTCCTTTACTGATGGAACAACCTGAACCCCAGGCACCTCCCTGAAGGACCTTCTCCCTCCATATTTCAGGGGGTGCTTGTGCTGTTCAGATGTCATAAATGAGATGCACACCAGTGCTGACATAAAATATGTGAAACCATAAAAATTAAAATGAGTATATCCATTAAACTGATTCCGTTCCATTACTGTGGCTTACTATATTGTCTACCTGGCTTTTCAGGTAGACAATATAGTAAGCGTTGCTATGATCAAACTAAAAAGTGTTTGCTCAGGTTAGAAAAAATTTAAATGGCTCTAACATCCAATGTTAATTTAACAAAATAACAAACCCTAATGTTCATACATGTAGGGCTACATTAGACTAGTGGAAAGGGTGTTGCTTCTTTTGTAATTTTGTATACTTAGTAATTTGCTTGCATTAGTTAATATCACTTGGACCTTCACACCCCTGTTCTGTCTTCAGGTGCATGCATATTCCAATTACATTTGAGCTCCAAATAACTTAAGAGTATGGAAATGGAAACAAGGATTTGAAAATCAGGACCTTGCTTCTAGTGCCCCTTGCTTTAAATAAAAAAAAGTCTATTCCTGTCCCAGATATTTACACTTAATATCCACCTATTTTATCTCTAATGAATTATTCATACATGTATATGTGAATACTGTATGTAAAACCTTTCATTAGAGAAAGAGGGCTTCTGAGTTCTGGAGCATATACCAATATCTCCTCCTCACGTGTTTCTTTGATATGCCAGAACATCTTTCTACTGAAATCTTAATCCAAAGTTTCTACAGTGAAATGAGTTTTTATGCAGTTTCCAGTCACCATCAGAGAGCGCTTTTTCATGATCCCTGTTTCTTCTGCTAGCAACAGTATTTCATGTTTCATATATAATTTTTTTCTTTGCTGGCTGATTTCTATTAAAATCTGTTTATTGTTTCAGAAATTCATTTTGAAGTGGCATATTGCATTCCTACATCTCTAAGCCCTCTGCCCTTCTTCGTAGTCCGGGCTTTAAAGCGGGGAGGAGGAAGAAATAGGGAAAGATTTTTGTTTCTGAGGATGTCAGGCCTCAGGAGTATCCCAGCTCCACGGTCATGCCGGGGGGAAACATGTTCGGGTAGTGCTGCTGCCTTGTAACAAACAGTCAGAAGCAGCATCGAGAGGGCATGGAGAGACCAAACTACTCGGTTTCCATTCCTTAGTGTTTTACCGTGCAGTTGTTGATACCAGCAAAGTGCTTTTTACACCTTGCTGGTTCGCTGCTTGTCCAGTCACCAAGCTGCTCCCTCCGGCTTCATATCTGCCACCACCTCCCTCCTGGCCCTCCCGTCCTCCTTTCCTCCCTCTCACCAGCCTTCCTAGCTCTGACCTTCCTATTTCTAGCTCCAGATTTCTCTTTAATACTTTGTCTCTATCCAGATACTCCTGCACATATTTATTCAAATTCTGGCACCATCCCCATTTTCCTTAGCTCTGTGTTTCCTCTTAAAGATTTGATTCAACAGTAGTGTGGGCCTTGCATGTTTGTGGTCATAAAAAGTTTACCCAGTAACCCACCTAACCTTGTCTAGTAGTGTTCAAAGTCTGTTCTCTCTGCTCAGTGGCCCTCTGCATTTGTGTGTGTTGTCTCAAATGCAGGATACAGATTTTTTGAGTATGTTCATGTATTTGCAACTACATAAAGTGCTTACCAAAAAGTAAACAAGTGGTGAATTTTCATTATTTAAGTACTGTCCTCTAACTACTTCAGAGTACCAAAAAAAAAAATACTTTTCCAACTACTTTTTTTGAAGAGATGAGAAAAACTTGTTTTGTAGAGTTTTTCACAGTCTATGCAGTGTTGTAAGACCATTTCTGTTAAAAGCTTATCTTTTGGGTACTCAGCACCTTTCAACTGGAATTCCAATGCAATGAATGCTTATTTTTCCTTTCACCTCAGTAGGTTTGGGATTATACCATTAATGCAGCAAATAAGGAATGTCAAATCTGTTCAGTAGTACAGATTTGCTAAGGTATAGTAGGAAAAACAGTGATCCAAATTTGGCCATTTTGTCGCCTGTTCTGGGAGAAGTCCCAGGTTATTTTAATGTTCACTGATGTGCAGGAATTCGTTATTGTGCGACGGGACAACTCAAATTCAGACTTGTTAGGAACTGGCATCCAGTTGAAATAAGTTTGTTTAAGACTGATTTTTGGATGAGCAAAACATTGTGATAACTGTTTAAAGATACTGTATTATATCTAGTAAAACAGTGTTCAGATTGTGGATTTTTATTCCGTGCTAGAATGATGGAAACATTTTGTTTCAGATATCACTACTTATGCTTAAGTACTTCCCATGTGCATTCTGGGCAAATAATCATATAGGCTGAAATCTGTATGTTTTTCCACAATTACCTTGCACTTGTCACAGAATATTTGTGAATAATATTAATATCTGAATTATGGACTGAACTCAGAAGATACCTTTTAAAACGTTATTTTACAAGCATTGTATTGGACCACCTCTACTGTGTAACAGTACAGTTCTACAGGAAATAACCTCTTACTGAATCACTGAAAACAGCATTTCAATGTAATCTTTGGTGCTGACCCTCTTTCTCTAATGTGTAAGATGGTATTTATTGATGAAGGTATTCATTTTAGCTTATTTCTAAATCCATAGCAAAGCTTTTGAAGACTTGTGTTGTAATAAAAACGTGAAGGTTTCAAGTCGAGCTATGTGGTTATATTTTTTGGTCTGGAGTTACATTACCTGCTTCTTTCAATTTTGAAATTATTTAGCCTCAGGGAGGTTTCCCCCCTGTGATAACATTTCGGAGTTTGTTGTCCAGTTCTGAGCAAGTAAGACAAATAAGGGGAAGAAGGATAAAAACAAAAAGATAAATAAATAATACCTTTTGTTTCCAGCAGTCCAAGTAAACTCTACAAACTACTTTGGTTTGGCAAAGGGATAATGGAAAAAGCCACCAGTTTGTCTTTCCTCCATATATATGTATTCTCTTTCCTCATTTGCACAACACTCTCAGCCACTGTGCTTAGGTGTCACAGAGAGATGTCAGAATTGTATCTAACATACTCTGGTTGTCTTCTAAAGTCCAGACAACGCATTGCGATAGGTGGACAAAGAATGTGAAGTCATGCCTATAGCAAAGAGACGTTCAACTTGTGTTGGCCAGAGAAACTCTCTTGGTCAGGTTTCATATTCTCCCTGAGAAAAAAAGAGTTGTAGAGAACTTGTCCAAAAAGTTTCAGATAGTTGGGAACTGCTGGTTAGTCTTCAATGGGTAGAATTCAAATCCTCGTATATTGTCCCTAGACACTCTTCCCTTTTCCCCGTGATTTCTTCTCTTCCTCACGTCGTATACCACAACCACTTCTTTTGAACTTTCACCAAGTGAAATGAATTGATTCGAAGTGATACTGGCTTGGCAATGACAGTCAGTCTGTTACAATCTTTAAACGAGCTGAATAGAATTACAAGTCCACCTTTTGACCTTCAAATATATTAATGTCCTGCTAATTTAATGGCTTTATTTGGTGATTTCATTGTCCACAGAACATAAGCTGTATATTTCATAAAAAATCAGACTTTGGTGAGTTATTTTGGGTGCCTAAGTAAACAACATGATTTTCAATAGTTTTTAAACAGATTTTTCACTACTTGGGCATGACTGAATTTGCACAGCATGGGGTCTTGTTGGGCAAAGGCTCTGTATACAACTTACATCAAGAAGAAAAGTTGATGAGCTTAGACTTGACAAAATAAAATACACCCTAGGGTTTTTTTATATTTTTTATTTGAAGCCTTCTACCTCTACTTCCTGTCAGGCTAACAGTGTTTTCCTCCAATTGCGCTACAGAACAAAGTTTAACATTAAAAAATTTATTTGTATCGAACATACTTTTCTAGTTAAAGTCAATATCAAAAGGGTTTTCATGGTAGATCATCTTTCAAGTGCAGTATTTTGCCCTTTTACAACTTAGGACTGAAGAGTTATAGTTACACAAATACCTTTTTTTTTCTGGTAGAAATATGGAGGGAGAAAAGCTCAAACTTCTGTCCTGAAGTGAGACGTCGAAGCAGATGATTTAAAAACATTGTTCTCACCCTGGTATGGACTGATTGAAGAGCAGTTTATCTAGATATTATTTCTTAATCTAGTTTAAGTCGTATCATAGTATTTTATGTTAATGATTTTCTTACCCTGCTTATAAAATATATTTTCTCCTGTAATATCTGGCATTTGTAGTCCAAAAAGTTACCAAAATGTTGCATGTACAAACATGCAAATTTGTTTAAGTACTGAACTTTATGGAAACTTAGTTCAGTTGCAGTTGAAATGTCTGCTTGTGTAATGTGTGTCAGGTGAGGACAAAAACCTCTGATTTTTGCAAGTAATACTGGCCATCCAAGTCTCTATTTTTAAATCAAAACTTCGTTGTTTTTCAGTTAGATTTTTTTTGTACTCTCGCTTTTCAACGATGAGACTTATCTCGGCCCAATAGCCCGTAATATGAATTTTACTTGATTACTAAGTAGATGTATACATTGTAAAATTGAAATTAATGCCATTCTTACAGAAAGAGTCAGGAGTTGAATGTAGGAAGCTCTTTACTTTCTAGCTTGATTTCATGTCCGAGTGAGTGCAACTGCTGATCTGCAGTACCAGTTTTCTTTCTAAACTAACACAATAATTTTCTTTGAGTTGTTACAGCCTTGTTTTGAGAAACTACCGCTAGTTATTTGCTACCAGCTGCTGTAAGGAACTGTAGACCCACAAAATTGCTGTTCATGGCTTTGTAAACTACAGTTTCACAATTTTATATCAGTCAATCTAGGCCACTTACACAAGTCTGTCCATTCTTGTTTCTCTACATCTTTTCTTGGCTCAAGAGTGCCTTTTTGTTTTCTTTGTAGTAACTTATCTAGTTCAATGGAGGGTCGTTCTACAGATTCTGTGATTTTGTGTTCCTTCCATATTTTGCCAACTCTTCCCTCACTATTAATTTCCAGCATCAGCTGTGTATCACCTTGTGTTTGGTTTTCTGCCATTTGCTAATATTTACCTCATATTACTTCACTAGCTCCAAAAATGTAAATGTAAAATTTTATATGAAATTTTATGCTCTTGACCGAATCATCACAATTGTAATAAATGCTCATGGTTGTAAACATGCCCAGTTATTAGCAGAGCATACATATTTACATATTGAATTGTAAGGGTGGGTGTGCACATGCCTTCATGTGCCTGCTGGGGAAGAGAGGTTGTCTATTTTGCTCAGTACGTTTCCAAAAAAGTTTGTAAGATAAGAACATGTTTCCATGAGTGTGTACTGAGGTCAAGCTCAGTGCAGTGATGTCTGAATCTAGGTATCATAAGTAGCTAATTGTTGTGAAATAAATCACACAATTTACATTGTGTATCTTGGAAAGATAAACATTGGTGCCAAGGTAATCTCATATCTACTTGGCTGGTCTCTACTATGATGAACTTTTCCATATTTTATGGCCTCTGTGACTTTATAAATGTGAAGATTTTGGAAAGCGTTCATGTATTTGGGGATTTGGTTCCTGTTTAGGTCTCTTGCAGGATCTAGACAGACAATGTGCAAAACGGTTAGATGAAGAGAATGGTGCAGTCTTTGCTTTTTTCATTATTCACATAGATGCAATAATTCTTTGGTTTTATTACATGTTTCTTGAAAATACTCATTGGATTTTTATAATTGAGTGTTGTAAGATTTCCATGTGTTGAATGTCTTTGCACTTGACAGCTACAATAATTGGCTGGAACGCCATCTTGAGAAATTTTGTGCAAATGACTGGTTTATTTGCTTTAGTCCGTATTGAAGTTGTGCTGTTTTAGTGCTGTATTTTCAGTAGTGAATTAGCAAGTAGAGAAGCGTTAAGAATGAAATGTAGATACCACATAGATTTTTTTTTTCATTATTTTAATTTTAAAAAATTAACTGCGTTCAATTTTATGGTGAGGATGTATTTTAAATCCAGTCTAGAAACTATGATATTTTCTTAAATTAGTTTAAAACGGTGAGTCAGAGTCTTGCTCAAATGTTAATGAGTCAAGTGGAGGGTTTTTTATTGCATTCATCGTAAAATATTCTACACAACAAAAATTCTAGCATCAGCATAAGCTTTATAAATATGTCATGTACTAGATTAAGTGTTAACCATAAGTATTTCTAATAAATGTTAATTTTAACACTGTCCCTAATTTTTGTCATTCCAGTTTATTGTGCTGAAAAGTTATTAATTATTTTAGATGTTAAATAACCCAGCAGATGCAGAAAAAAATGTTACTTTCTTAGACTGATTCACGGTGAGTTAAGAAGTAGATTAATTGTTATAAAATGAGCAAGTCCGATCTATGGTTTTAAGTTCATATAAAAGTGGGACATGATGAAACTTAATTCAGTAAAAAAAAAAAAAATTGGGATTCAGGATCAGATATAATAAATTATGGAGCTGCAGTTAGGATTTACTGTCTTTTTCTGAATTAATTAGGTAAGGTACCTAAATCAGATGGAAGAAAACGATACTTGATTATAGACCTGCTTTACCATTTTCTGAAGTAATTGTAGGCACTTAACTCCATCTTTGGAGAAAACACTTATAAATACTTCTAAAAATCTGGCCCACAGAAATGAAAATGACACTATTATTTGTAGAATAAATTCACCATTTGTAAACGTAAAATATGCTTGGATAAACTTTACTGTTTTCCCCATGTTGATGACATTTTTTGATTTGTTTTATTCAGCTACTACAACAACAAAATAATGTTTTTAACCTCCTTTTTCCAAGCAAGTTGCTTCAAATTCAAATTAAAAAAAAAAAAATCACATAACAAATAAGAAGAATATTGCATAAGCTACACAGCCCTTAAAGAAATATATGGCGGTATGGCATATCCTCCTGACTACCCAGAAAGGACAAAATTAAGTTTGAAAGGTTTTCCTTTGGTGGAAATTGCCATGTTTTAATGGCTATGCCAACAGAGTGAGTGTTTCACTAAGAAAATAATTTAAACTAGTGGTCCAAAATAAAAGTGACTGCAGTTATTTAATTGCAGGTTTTTACTGCTAAATTAAATCAAATGTGTATTTCTGTATGTTTGTAAAGAGCAATGCTTACTATTTTACTTCATTTTCCTCTTAGTTACATAGTTATTTGCATAATCATATTTCTTTAAAAAAAGCTTAGAACATTCATAACAAATAGGACCTTTTATTCATCTGTAATGCTCTGCATAACACACTTGCACCATTATATATACATTTTGTCTGGGAACTACTGTGTTTTAGTAGCAAATGAATGTTTGAATATTTGCCTTGTAAATTTATGAAACTTGAAGCAAAATTTTGATATGGGCAGGTAAAATATTGAATTAACACTGGAAATAGCTTTATATTGTGTCCTGTTGTGTTGAATCTTTGCTTGCTCAAATACTCAAAGAAAGGTACTGTTGCCAAAAACCAGATGACCTGTGTTTTCTCTCATATCTACAACACAGGTTTGGAGTCTGAGTATTAATAGTTGTAGTTCTGTACAATTTGTGGAGTATCAGTCTTTCTGTTACAGCTTGTTCATAACATTTTCTGCTTTGCATAATGACAATCATAAAAAGTTCTTAAATTGTAAAGTTCTGCAAATGTGCTAAATATTATTAGTTATGTAGTATCCTTGTTAGCCATTTTAAATGCTTGCCAGTAATGTGCACACTGTGCCTTGTTTGTGCCATAAGTTTAATAGCATCTCTTCACGCAAATACAATTCTTTAGAGATCTAATACGTAACTTCCGTATTTTGAGATGTTATGTTATTGACCATTTGTAATAATGGAGTATCTAGCTGCAAAAATACCTGTATGGGCTTGGCATTTCCTGAAACTTATTTCCTTCCCGGCCGTTTTCCAAGAGTACACTCAGAGCTTCATTGGTATTTGTCAGTGTAAATTATCAGGAGACTAATTGCTCACTTCTGGTTTTTCTTTAGACGTGTGAATGCTTGAGTAACAAACTACAAATCAGAAGAAAACTTAGCGTGATTTTACAAGGGCCTGATCCGGAGTTGAATGAAGGCAGTAGGAATGTTTCTTTTGATTTTGCTGAAGATCATGTTGGAAAGAATGAGGCATAAGAAAAATCAGAAAGTCCACAACTGTTATTTGGCTCCTTCTTTTCCTATGAGCTTTATTTTAATTTTGTAAAATATGTTAATGTCCACTTGATATTGGGTAGCCTCTAAAATGGATTCGTTTTTGGCATTGGGAAATAACACCATGAATGGCCATTCTGTAGTTGGGAGACATTACGTTCAGAACTGAAGATATAGTTCATGAAGCCAGTACTTCTAGATTAATAGAAGGTTCTGAGTGTTTGAAAATGATCCAAGTAGACTCTATTCTTAACTTTTGATGGTTTTGGTTTTTTGTACTGTATCAAATACAGTGCTTTCTTATCTCCAAAGATTAAATTCGCCCATTTTGCCTATGTAATATTTATATATGGACAGGAAATAGAAGTCAGTATCCAGATTTGTTGACCCCCGAGATATAATATTGACCTCAGTGAGTATTAACTTCTCAGATCAATAAATGCTGTTATTGACCTCAAAGAAAAATCAATAGCAGCTTGTTAATTTGCAAACTGTGACTGCAAGAAAATGGTACACATTTTGTTCTTCATTATCACCTATTTATATCTATATTTTAATGCCTTCAGTATTTCCACCTAGAGATCATCATGTCAAAACACTTCAGTCCTGGCTGTTAGAAGGCTAGGGAGACAGGCGTTATACATTATGGAATAAATGATGAGCAGTACATGTTCCTTCCCATACCTCATGAAAATAATACCCTGAGCGGTTGTATATCACCTGTGGTGTTTTCCTTTTTTGGGTAGTCCAGTTCATGTCATTTTCTCTGGTGCACTTCATCAAAACATTGCATAACAGTACTGTATTTTAGCTGCCAAGAGAACATTTCTACATGAATAATAAGGGGGATGAAAGACCAACTATTGGAAATGAAGAGACTGAAAGTGATCAGTATAAAAATCATAATTAATATACAGTAGATTTTTCCTATTTGCATAAGGATGACAGGTTTCTAGGCAAGAATCTGCTCTGCAGCAGGCTGAAATATAACTAAGTGACTACATAACAAAGAAAAAAGTTTTAAATGACAAAGTATTGGTGGAGAGGTGTTGTTTTGTATCATAGCAGGTTTTGTATATAAACACTGAAATGTCAGGTTTTACATAGTTTGAAATGCCTAAAAAATGCCTATTGCTGAAATTCAAATGTCATAACAGTTCTTCTGCATATATATCACTTTGATATTTAAACTTAAAAACCTCATAAATGATTTAATATTACTTTGGCCTTGTTATGATCTGACTGCCAAAAAAGGCAGAGGATGATTTTTATCTGGTCTGGAGAGTAGTGTTTTCATTCACAGAAGACAAAGCACAAGTCTGTCAGCCTTTTACAGTCATTAATTCTGTCTGATACATCTGCAGTGATCTTGGCAAACTGATTGCTATGTTTAGAAAACTTTTCCTTCATTAAATGACAGCGTAAGAGTTATTCAAATGCAAAAATAAGGCAGTAGTTTAATTTTTACAGTAACTGAAGTGCAGGTTTTTTGCCAGTTCGATGGCTATATGGTTTTGCCCTTTAATATCATAAACTCCCAGAACTTCGTTTGTGCATCCATGTTATCCTCTTGAGAGACAGAGTCAATGATATTATACTCATTCTGTAGATAGGCAGACCAAAGCATAATGAGGTTAAATTAAAAAAAAAAAAAGGCAGCACCAAGCTAGATTAATCTCTGAGGTTCAGATAAATAAGGCCAATGCAGATCTGGAAAGATGTTTGTGGTGATTATGCAGTATCTTTTCTGTCTTACAGAAGAAGTCCTGAATGGTCAGGAAGGGCGGTATCTATAAGCCATCCCAAATAGTAAGAACAGTTTCATAGAATCGTAGAATCATAGGATCATTGAGGTTGGAAAAGACCTCTAAGATCATTGAGTCCAGCCGTCAACCCAACACCACCATGTCCACTAAACCATGTCCCTAAGCGCCTCATCTACTCGTCTTTTAAATACCTCCAGGGATGGGGACTCAACCACTTCCCTGGGCAGCCTCTTCCAATGTTTAACCACTCTTTCAGGAAAGACATTTTTCCTCATGTCCAATCTAAACCTCCCCTGGCGCAACTTGAGGCCATTTCCCCGCTTCTCTGTGATGTTTTGAGTCATCTTTGAGTAACCAAGGAGTTTGGATCCTTCTACAAAAGACCGAAACAGAAGTGCTGTGGGAAGGTGGCAGATGTGGGGAGGATGAAAAGTTCATAGTCACACTGCAGTTGTAGAGAGATCATGTCAGTTTTACAGTTTAGGATTATCTCTTTTCAGCCCACACAGATTGCAAAGCAGGACCCAGGTATTCAAAGTGCCAAATTGTCCATGGTCTATCAGAATTTTAGTAGTAGAACTGGGAATAAAAGTCTGGGGCAACCAGACAAACTCTTGATTCTGAGCCAAATGTGGCTCCTTGACTCTGCAGACCACTTATTTTTCAACCTGGAAGTTGTCTAGTCTGCTCAGGAAGACTGTGCTATAGTGCCTGGATCTTAACATGACCCCAGGTCTCAGGATTACAGAAGATGGTGCCGGTGACAGTTCTCATGGTGCCTTAATGGCTGTCTGGCACCTGGTGAATTCTCTGCTCTGGAAGCATTGTCTTTAAGGTGTACTGGAATTCAAGAAAAAGCCTTATGAATTCAAACTCCCAGTCCTCTGCTACGAACACCTAATGCTTTATTTTCCCTTTTAATATTCTCTGTAATCACTAGAACTGTTTACTTAACTGATGAGATGCTCTTAGGACTGATACTAGGTCTACCTTACCCAAAAGAGAAGGAAATATAATATAATTCACAATGTTTTAATTTTTAAAAAGTCTTGTTCAGAATCCAGCTTATGTGGTATGTCAGAAGGAGTTCAGTTTATAACTATAAAATCACTGAATTTAACTTCTCAATAGATGTCACTGACGGCAGAGTTACTGATTTCTATAATTGAAACATTTTGAGATTTTGCACTAATGGTCATTGGAGCACAAGATAGTAACATTATGAGATGAGATGTTCTGCTTAGCCTCTTTGTGAATTACTTTTACTCTCCACATTTTGCTCTATTAAGGGAATTTTCCATTTACTTCCTATTTTGGGAAAAAGTCTCTGCGTTATTAAAGTATATAAAATATTTGATTCCATAAAATGGATCTATTTTAGTTTGATAAACTAGAAATATGCTGCACTGTGAGGGTCATAGCTTATAATACATACTGTTAGTACTTTTTCATTTTTCTATATTAGGAGATTAGTGAAAAATAAGCTCTATCAATTAAGTTTTATTGCAAAATTATCTTCAGATGTACAGCAGTGAAGATGATATTGAGTGATAACACTAGAGTGGATTTTGTATAAAGCAATTACAGCTTGAAAACAGCAATCTGAATGAAAATATTGCTCAGGGTTTTTTGTAATCTAGCATTAATACCAAAAAACTCTTCCTTTGGAAAGTGCTTAAATTACCTCTATTAATAAACACAAGACATTCCTATGGTGTTCATGTGTGCTATTGACTGAAAAATACTTTACTGATACCTGGTTTCACTGCTCATGCTTTGGCAAATCTGTAATGTACATATAAGCGTATGGTTCCACCTCTTAAGATGTTTCCCTTTTTATAATATTACCATGTTTTCCTAAACATATTACTTTGTTTATATGAATAACAGAGTTCTTAATTCAGAAATTATTTTATGTAGATGCACTTCGATGCTATGAAATTTTTTGAGTTCATAAAAGAAATTATTTACCCTGAGGGAAGAAGCAAGCCTTTTTCACAGTATAACGTAATACATATAGCCACATATGTTTCCTTGACATGTTACTCTGGAGTTGAAAGTGCACTGAGCTTTGCAAAATTAATTTCAACAACTTCAGAAGTAAATTGTTTAATTCTGCTCATAATGAATGAAATCTATCTGAATGCTCAAATCATTCCTATCTTAGTGTTCCATTCTGCCATCTCACCTTTGGTGGGACAGGCAGCCCCTCAAAACACATAAAGGACTTTGTTAATTTAGAAAAACAAATCAAATTGTTCAAGAGCTGCAAAGCAGTTCAGTCCATATTTATGGCATAGGGAATTTTGCATGTAGCATTCACTACTTGTTTTGGAGTAGCATACTTCAAAATGTTTTATTGAGTGCATGTACAAGAGAAGTAGCTCTGTAAAACACCCAATTTGGAATAAACGGAACAGTAACTTAAGGAGGGCCAAATAATTTCACAAGTGTATCAGTTGTACTCCATTGTTTAATTGTAGATAAATAGTTTGTGGCTCTGACCAAATCTCCAGTGATGCCAGCATGAATCAAGACAATTGAGTCAAGTGGTTACAGGTTTCCATCCTTTCAAATTGATCAAATTGAAATAGCCCATTAGGAATTGATTTAAATCAGTTTAGATAAGCTCAGTCTTAGTCCTGGCCCTTGAGGCTTTGGCTACTGAAAGTTCACTTGAAGCTGGACATATACCAGCTCCACAGGCCATCAACTTTATTAGTGTGGAGATAAGCTGATTAGATCTTGTCAATCAAAGGTGCCAATATCTCAATTGAGTGTGTCTCCCAGTCTTTCTCTCCTTCTTTGTTGCCCGCTTCAATGCCTTAAAAAAAAAAAAAGAGAGAGCAAGCAAGAGAGAGATGTGTGGTATGCATCCCCCTGGTTGTCACCAAGCAGGGTGCAAGGGTACTGTGATGATGTGATGACTATATTAAAGAGGACATCAATTTGTTTTAAAGTGTTTTGATTTTTCATGGTGGCATTAAGAGAGAGAACATTGTGGTTGCAGCTTTACTAGAAAGCAAAGCGTTCTAGAAGGAAAAAAAAAAAAAAAGTGTTTCTTTGAAACCTACCGGGTCTTTGAGTCTTGCTGTGCCAATGGGCGCTTAAGTGCTCCGGTAACTGGCATACTCTGATCCACCACCAGCTTAGGTACTATTCTTCTCTCCAAATTATTCATTTATATAAAATGAAAAGATTTGTGGACATTTAATCCTTGCAGAAGTAATTTTAAATATTTGTTAAATATAGCCTGTTTGGGAAATGTTTGGTTATGCCAATAATGAGCATGATATATTGTAAAAGTCTGGGAAATTACAGCATGAATTAAGGTCAGGTTAGAACACATACAGTGACCCTCTCTCTGAAAATGAAGCTATGCATGCACTGAACAAATACATGCAGGTATTTGCATCTCTGCTTTGTAGAGGAAAAACCAGATAAACAGAACATCAGCTGTAAAGATCCTAATAGTGCAGTGTTTCAGCTTTAGGCTTCATCATATAGTTAAAGATGGTATAGAGGAAAACTGGGCTTTTGTTCTTCACATCTGAAGTTTGCTCACACCATGCCTCCCTCATACTTCAAATGCAAACAACAGAAGCCCGTCCTTTTCTTCCATCACCCTACACTCACCACCCAATGAAGGCTGGAGCTACAGTGCTGCAGAACTACATTGCCACACTGGATTATCTCTTTATCAGTTATTCTTCACTTCACTGTATCAATTTTCCGCTAACCAATCAGACACTCCTCTTAGAAAAGACTGTTTGACTATTTCTTCTAGATAAATGTATTTATAGCTACACCGATCCACACAGGCAACTCATGTGCTACATGTCTTGGGGACAGAAAGGGAATTACTTGCTCCTTCCAGGAGACTTCAAGTGTGTCCCCTCTAGTTAATGCTGCTATTTGGGGATATTCCAGGAAAAAAAATCTAGTGTTTGTGTGAAGATCTTAATTATTCACTTGGGTACTGGAGTTCAGATAAAACTGGTTTATGTTGCAAACTGCAACACCATGTATTTACACAGAACAGAAAGATGCTCTTTTCTAATCTCACCTTTGTTTCCTGGCAGTCATTCTTGTCAGCTCACTGTTCAGTCTGCATGTGGGGGGAAGTTCATAGCCAACTTCAGCACAAGGAGGATATCATAACAGTAAGCTGTCTGCATTATTCAAGTAGGACTTTTTTTTTGCCACTGCCCAAAAAAGATAAAAAGTTCCAAGCAGGTTTAAAGACATTTACATGCGAAGAAATTGTCGGGGAGAATAGCCTTATTGTACCTAATTAGAATTCCTCCGTGTTTAGATGGTGTTGTTGAGCTGTATATTTTTTTTTTCTGTTTAATACACTGTTAACAGCTCTTATGCTGCAGTTACAGTCAATCGGAAGCAAATGTTTTTTTGAGAAGTTGTTGAAGGAAATCTATCTAGCAGACCACTGATCAAATGACGCACCTTTTTCCTCCAGCTACTTCCCATATTGAAATCACTAACTCATTGTTTAAAATCTCATTTTGAAGGCTAAAAAGAAATGTATTGGCATTCCAACGTGCTCTTTGATTGATCTGTCTTACCTTCATTAGTCATATTTTTTCAGACTGATGTTTGTTTCTAATGCAGTCGTCTTTGAAAACCCATTTTTTTACTGGTTGTGTGGAACTGCACAGCATGGAACTGAATCAACAGTACAAAAAACATGGTGATAATATTTGATAGTAATCTAGTATTTCACGATAAGACTGGATAGTATGGTCATGACTTCCAAAATAATTTGTACATTATTAGAAGTAGGGTGTGCTCAACTTGAAATTATAGATAGATGGAACATATGTTTTGTCTTGGCAATTCCATGAGTGTTAAATAACATTTTTATCTCTTCTTTCAGTCAAGTAGCAAATGCAGGAGCTGAGCTCTGTCTTGATGGCTGAGTCTAATGTAGTTTTATTGCTGTGTTTATTTCAGCAGACCCTTCAGTTAATACTTAAATTCAGCTTAATATAAGGCCATAGATGACAGTAAATACAATTTCTAGAAAGATGCGTTAGCCAAATAAGCAGGGATTTTTGGCAAGTTTTTACTTCAGGGCTACAACTGCTACTGGAGTTATTTGAAGTTTGCATCATATGTGTACTGTATTTGGGGATGAGTGTGCCTAATGAAAATTATATCTGCTTGTAAACATCCTCCCATTGTTATTTAATAAAAGCAAATCTAGAACATTGCCGGAAGGACTTGTATGTTAAGGCTCTCTTTGACAGCAGATTTGTAATGTTCTTATTGAAAGTGCTTAGAAGTCATTTAAGGAGGGTCTGTAACTTTGAGGCCACCATCTTGAGGGAATGGTTTCAATGTAGTGACTCAGTTTTGGACATAAATAAAGAGCTGGCAGTGCTCACGGCTGTTTTTTTTCCTTTCGAAGTTTTATTGTTAAACAACCAAGAAACCCATTCGGTTCATGGCATTGTTACAGCTCAGATGCAAAAGCTTGAAAATATATTCGTCAGTAGACTCTTTTTCCATTGTGTTTGTTTCTTTTTCTTTTTTTTTTTTTGGTAGAAAAAAGACTTTTTATCACTGATTATTTCATAATCAGCTAATGAATGTGTTTCAGTGAGGTAATGTAAAGTAAGAAAATAAGAACTGGAATGAATTACTCTGTGTACATGTGCTCCATGTACTCCTTTCACAAAGTTCCCCAAGCCATCTTCTAGAGATAATAATATTTACTGACTATGTATGTGCTGGTTAGTGTACAGAAGTATATTGCATATATGGCACTAGAGGCCAGGTTAAAGGTATCCTCTGTGAACTGTCAAACACAGAAGCAAAGATGTTTTAGTATTTAAAAAAAAAAAAAAATCAATATTTGTTTTATGTTCTTCCTTGGAGGTTAGTCCATCTTCAAACATTAGAGGACCACAAGCATCCATTCCCTGTTTACCCTGCAGTTTGCCAGTTTTCTAACCAGGGAGAAATGTAAGTGAATACTGGAAAGTAAACTTACGATTGCCTAACCTGCCTTTTCAGAAGACTCTTGGTTTTAATGAGTTTGACAGAAAGCATAATTCAGAAGAAGTCCTCACTTTTTACTTCTTTTTTAAAATTGTATTCTTGAATTGTGAAGTAACACAGCTCTTCTGCTTTTAGAACAACATTCAGATGTCTTTGATCTCTACGTTTTGGGAATTCTTATTAACTTAAACACAATCACTTTCGGGAAAAGTCCTACGAGGAGTGAGGATTTTTCTTAAATGGAAAAAAAAAAAAAGAAAAAAAGGGGGAGAGAGAGAGGAAAAATCTTTTCCTGTTTCTTCCCTGAGGCTGAACTGTTTATCACTCCATCCTTGTTCGATAGAAGTGAATTTTATAATAAAATTTTCCCTAATCGGGCTCTGTCAGTGAGGTGTCTTATCGTGGGGAGGAAAATGACACCGATCCTATCGAAAAACAGAGACGATGTCACAGTGTCCCCAATCACAGCTACTCAGCTTCCATATCTACCTTCTCCACAAACACCAAGCACTGCTTTTTCATAAGAACATCAAAACCTAGCGAAGTCATTAAAATTGCACCCGCGTAGAGTTGCAGGGATCAGCCGCACTAGCGCAAAATGGGATGTGGGAAAACAGACTCTCTAAATGTGCTAATTCCATTGTCACGTGTTTACGGCTTAATTTTAATCAGTTAAAAAAGCCACACATTGCAATAAATTGGCATTATCTTCTGTGACACCAGAGGACACAGTTGGTTCAAGGATTTAGAGGGTCGCTGGCAACAGTATATAGTGTTACAGACAAAGTATTTTTACGCTTGAACTACGGTAGCTAAGGTGCAATCCCCAGTTAAGACTGCAAACAAAGACTATAACCCACACAGTACTAAGTTCAACATGCAGACCACCTTCAGCCTGGAGACGGTGTAGAATGCTAAACTGAATATTGCTGAAGAACATTTTCTAATTTAATGGTTAAAGGTAATTTTGTTGGCCACTGTAATTGAGGTTGCAGTTCAGTAGTGTTCTCTTATGTGTCCTGTACCATAACGAAGAAAGATCTATTGGAAAAATCCCTTTGCTGTATTTGCATTCAGTTTCTAAACTGATGGTGCTTGTTTACATTGTGCCATTAGATTTCTTCCTCAAAACTATGCATTGCATTTTCTATTCCTCTACTCACAGAAATGCAGGTAAATCAGCCAACACGAACTGAAGTGTGATAGTAGTAATATTGCTGCTTCCAATGAAAGGTTTATGGAAGGTTTAAGTTTTCTAATTAGGTAGTATCACAGGTCACACGAGAATTGTACATGGTATCCGTCTCTACTCCTCCCATTTTCTTTCTTTTCCTTCCCCCTCCCCCTTAGACTTGTTCTTTCACTTGAATATGGCTGATCAAAATGTTTATAAGCAGCCGGAGAATTATTTTCTGTAGAGCAGTATAATCTAACTAATAAACATCCATTTCAATAAAACCATGTCTATAAAAGTTGTCTAGTTTTATTTCACTGGATCAAACATGAAAAATGTATGTGACCAGTTTAATTCTAGAATGAGCAAACAGAAAGCAACCAAAGAAACAGTTGGGGTAGGAATTTAACTTTTACTGAATAAACAGCTTCTTTTAGGATGTGAGCACGTCCATAGCTGAACACAAATGTCTGTTTGAAGCAGCACTAAAGAGCACTGCTAAATAAGTACACAAAGTCGTTACTGCGAAAAACAAGATGTGTTTAGTGTAGGATGCAAGTCGTCACTCTGCTGTTTCCAACATTTGCTATTTTGGCTTGGACAATTTAGTGGCAAGTATGTATCATTATCATTTCCATGCATTCTAAGCCCTACAAGCTCGTCAAAAATAAACATGAAAATGGCCAAAGAAACTATTAACAGTCAGCGATGTACAGCATCAGCAAATAAAGTGAAATTAGTGTATGGATGCCTCTTGCATGTAAAGAAATAGGATCGTTTGACCTATTTGGAAACAAACCTGCAAAACTGTTTTAGGTGGAAAACAAAGGGACAATGTTATCTGAGCTTGAGTTAAATCCAGGATTTTTTCATTAATTCCATGTTTATAAAAAATAAGAGATGCTAATAATGAAAAAACAAATTCCCTGAATATAAAAAAAAGGTTTTACACTCCACAAATTAACTTATGCATAAATGAGTGATACCCTGAAACAAGTTTACTGTCTGATTTTTCTGAATTTAATATCTATTTCTGTGCTTGCAATTTTCTTACTGATGGGGGTTTGTAACATGATGCAAGCTATGTTTTTTGCACTTCTTACCTGTTTAAACAGCTTGAGTAAATATTCGGGGTCGTTTTATTAGAATAATAGAAAAAAATAGAGTGCAAATATAAAACACTGTTCTCTTCTATGTCTGGATTAGCAGCGAACTCTGCGTGACAAAACAAGACTTCTTTATGTCAGTATACTTGGCTTTATAAAGACCATTATGACTTTGTTCTCTAACACAAAATACAAACATCTAATTGTTCAAAAGATTTTACTTGAGAGTTTTGCCACTACATTTCTATGGATACGTGCTTATATTCTGTTGGGAAGAGAGTGACATATTATTTTTAAAAAAAATGCTTTTTATTTTGGTTTAAAATCTGGCAAATTAGCTAGGGGAGTGTTTCTTTAACTAAACAAACTGCACTGCTTGCAGGTTTCACTGGTTAAGACACCCTAAGATTGTTCAACTCACTTATAAGTGATACAGGTCATGACATGTCATAGCCGGGTTTGGGACATCCACTTTGAATGGACTAACTGGTATTATAACCTGTCTGAAAATTATTATCCAGTTCTTTAGAGGCGTGAGCTGGTCAGTCTCTCTCTCTTTCTCTCCTTCTCTGTCTCAAAACTGCCCGATTTTTACAATCCACACTTAGATCCTGTGCTGTAACTGGTTTGTGATCATATTTAAGTGGAATTACTGAATTTGGTTGCTTTGAACTGTGTGCGCGGGTTGGGGTGGGAAAGTGGGAGAGCTAGTTCATGTTAGATGCATATATAGGAGGAGAGTATTTGTTGGTGCTTATATTTGCATACTTCTGTGCTATAAGCTAAGAATTTACTTGTTACTTATAGCAGAGTAGTAAAATATTTTACATTGAATATATCACTTCGAAAACAAAAGTGTAAATCTAAGTAGGTATTTTGTCTCTGAAAAAAGAAACACAAAACAACCAATATTAATGTACCTAAATGTGCATTTTAAAGGTTATAAGGTGAAATCCTATTTTTATATATATATTTACATTCTGTAGTATCTTTTTAATAAAAAATGAGTGAAAATCATTGTTTCAGATCTAGTTTTACAGAAAAATGTCAAAATAATTGATGCTTATTTATGAATTCTGCACAGAATCACTTGAGTTTCATTTTTTTATGTGGTGGATAATTTCATTAATTTAGGTCTATAAGTATGCATGTTGTATTAAACTAGTCTTTCATTTATGCAGCTCATCACTTTTGTAAATTGTAGGTATGTTTGCTTATCTAAATGCAACAAACCCAGAGGGTTGGCACTCATTTATAAAACTATAAACTTCTTGTGTTATACTTTTGCACACATAGGCTGCGCCATTGAGCCACCAGTCAGATAAAACTGTTTTCTTGCTTGATATTGTGTAATGGGTGGAACTGAGGATGTACTTAACAGAACTGGATATCAGCATCTTTTTGTGTTTGTTACCGTAATGGAATTTGGGGAAAATGCAGCATGTTTCTAAGTACCTACTTGTAACGTTAGTCAGTGTCTTATAAGTTTGACCCTATTAGATTTTTTTGTATCCGTAAATATGTTGTAGTTACTTTTTAATACAGTGCTTATAACACAGTTATTTGTTCTTTTGAAAGGTATATCAATTTCCTATTAAACATTTATCTGCATACCAGGGATATTAATAATAAATTTACCAAAAAAGCATCTGGCTGTATTTGAGTAAGAGTTAAAAATACAGTGTTAATAATATACAAGTAGTTAAAAGGTGTTTTTCCTGAACTAGATTTAAACTTAATTCATTTCAAAAAGGTGTCTGTTACTCTAATTAAAGTAACTTTTTCAAAAAGTGTAAAGATACTTTAATATATATATGTTTGTATATACACACACACACACAGGCACACGCTTTTAATTTAGGTATTGAATTTTATCCATACTGTAAGATCAACCAATTAACCTCTCTATCTGTGAAAGAGATTTGAGAAGTCAAAGTGAATATTATTGCTGCTCATCTAATTGAAGATGTAAAATGTCCTGTAAGTCTAGGCAAAAGATTATTCTGTTCTGCTTAATTTGTAATACACATTAGTAATATATTTGCATAAACACTAACCACATCTAATATGGGGGGGAGGGGGGCAGGATCTCTGAGCAGTGTGCTTAGTATTTTTAATTTCCTGGGGTTTGTTGTCTTTCAGTGTCAGATATTTGGTATTTTTACTTTTTGAATCAGGGTACAATACATGAAAAATGTAAGCACGTTTGTATGAAATTAGCAGTCACTTAATGATATGAAGGTATTAGAAAAAGAGGGAATTACCTTCTCTAATGGAACTATTAAACCTTCAGTTAATAACTGATTAGTGAGATAAACTTCATACTCTGTAGATCTATGATATACTGTTAAAGATGCTGTATCTGTTTCAGAAAATCTGTTTAGAAACATGTGTGTTTTATTTTTAAGTGCCAGTTTGTTTTATGCAGATAGTCTCTTTTTTTTCTGACTTGTAATTATAACCGGTTTTGCATGTGGCTGTGTGTCTCTCTGTGTGTGTTCTGTTTACGAATCTTCGTGGAGAAAATAGGTTTTGTGGGGGGATACATGCGATCTTAAATCATTATTTGCATCTTTGAAATCCTGTTTTGTATTTCTGTGGCCCGTTTTTCTTTCTTGTCATTGCGGATTCAGGGTCCAACTTACCTGAAACACAAATTCTGCTTGGTCCTGATAAGATCACTTCTTATGAAGCAGAATACATTTTTAAATGGTCATTTTCAAAACTCTTTAATATTAATTTCAAATGTTACAACAATGTAATGTAATTTTTTTTTAATGTGATTCTATCAGTGTATTATTCTGCCATTTTTATAAGTTCATATGTAGTGATGTCGTAGTTTTTCATTACCAACGTATAATGATGTATTCTGAAAATGTGCTGTCACTTAAATGTGTATGTACTTAATTTGGTTAGGAGACATATGTCTGCGATCACTAAAAAAGCATAGCAGAAATTACAGTATAAAGAGCAGCAGACAGAGTCATTAGGTTTGAAGTATACCTACCTTGTATATATAAAATAATTACAAAGTAATCAGAAACTCTTCCTTGTTTTCCAGTATATTAAAGGGATGTTGTATAAATGTGGTGCAGTGGCATGGGGCAAGGTTTATTTTATGCCAGTGCAGCTGTGGTTAGGAAATCTGCAGTATCTGCAGCTTGTACATATAATGCAGTCCAGCAGATCTCTGGCCTTGTAATTATTCTTGCTATATATTACCTTGCAACTTCTATTACCATAGTACTAAGGATCCTTGTCTTGGATGAAGACTCTGTTGTATTATTTGCTGTGCAAATGCAGGGAAAAAATACTTCCTATTCCAAAACCCTAGCAATCAAACAGGGGAAGATGGATGAGAATTAACAGGTTGAAAAGGAAAAGAAGAGCAGTGATGATTAGCATCTTGGACAGGGACCTTGATGCATCTGTGGCCTGCATGTGATAAGTTTTGGGCTGTTTTATTTTCTTCTCACAAACATTATAGCAATAGAGTTTTAACAGAGGGACTGAGAAAGTTCATAGGGAGAAACAGTAATTGTAAAGGTAATAGAAAGGTAGTTGTAGGTGGGTCTGAGAATCCTCCCAACTGTGCTGAGCAGTGAGAGAGAGGGAGAAGGGGTATTTGCTTGCAGATTTGACTGGTGAAAAGTTGGTCTCTTTGGCCGGTCATACATACTTGCCAAGAGGTTGTCTGATATATTGAATAAAAATTGATAAAGTGCAATTGGCCTGGCCTTGAAAATGAAGATGAGCAACTGAAATTTGATGTGGGAGAGGAATGGAAACTGGAGGCAGGAGTGAAGGAAGTAGAGGGAAGCACTCTAGAGAGGGATAAGTTGCCCAAACCACTGGCTAGAAAAAGATTGTTTTTGTCAAGGCCAGGGAAGAGATTATTTGAGTAATCAATGCAAAAGCTGATGAAAGCCTGGACAGGAGACTTACATATCAGTTGATAGGAGAGTCTGTATTTCAGTGTTATCTAGAAAGAATCTACAAGATTTTAGACCTAGTCTGGTGAAAAGAACCTGAAGATTATGCTTAGATGATGCAGAAACAGCAATTGTACCATGGGAAAAGAAAAAGGAGGTAACGGGGAGAGTTGGGGATGGTAGAAAGTTGAAGTACTCTGTTCTAGTCAATGTTGAGCTTGAACCAAAGGCTGGATATATTCAGGTATGTCCCTATAAGAGACAAGTCTTCCTAGATCATGTCTTTTTTTCATTAAAACTAGATCCCACTATTGATAGTCTCATTTAATTCTGATGTCAGATAAGTACTTAACATAATAAATGAGGCGGCTAGAACAAAACTGGTCAGCCCAGATTTAACGTGAAAATCTTCATCTGTCTCATGCAGTATGCTAAGTAGCGTGTTATGATAGATAACGTAGACAGGAAAGGTCAAAATAAAATTACGTGTTTATTCTCCAGATCATCAAAGTCATGGAAAGAATTTTTTCCAGGTTTTGTTTTATTTAGGCAAATGGCTGCACAGTCTGATAAATGTGCACACTTAACTTTTTTCAATAATTTCATTATAACAGCACAGTGCTTGAATATTTAAAAATGTGGTAGATCTAAGGCTTAGTTGTTGAACTTGTAGAAGCAATGATGGAATGTGTTAAAACCAATTGTTCAGTTCAATGCTAGTGATGGACTGAGAGGTGCAAAAATATCGTAACTATTTGCTATCATGGAAAACATTTGAAATAACTCCTACAGCCTTATAAGGCAGCGTGAGATGTTATGTATGTATCTTTTGTATGTACACCTAGATGGATACAGTTTCTCTCCCCCTCTTTTTTTCTCTCTGTTAATATACACACACACACACATATGTACAGTTCTTAAGTAACGCTTGGGAAGTAGTAAAGAAACCCCTGCTAGTTTTTGTTCATGTAAATAGGGGGATGGCTGATTCTAATGAAATGTTTGTAAAATGAGGCATATGTCTGTCATTTCAAACTATATCTGAGAGAAGTTTCAGCTCCTCTGCAAACCTTTTCATTTTGAGGGAGCTAGTCTGGTAGCATGGCAGTAACCTGTTCAGTTGTGGCCTTAGTATGGTAGATGGAATGTAATGATTGATTCTAAATTTGGTGTTGCCCAGGGAACGCAATGGGGATGGCTTACATTAGACTTTGTAAAATGAAGAAAAAGGTCCAGTAAGATTTTCATAGGGTATTTATTAAAGTGTTTTGTTTTGGTTTTTTGAATAGTTCACTATTGCAATGATGCATAAATGCTGCACAGAGATTTACGTAGCAAGTGGTCTCATTTCTTTCTTAAGAATTTAATTTCGGGTCCTGCAAATGAAGAGGCTTGCTTGCACCACTCTGTACCCACTTAAATTCTTGTTCCAGATTTCTTCACATTTACGTGCTATTCCTAAGGGCCTTATTGAAAAGGTTGGATTTGCACTGTATAGATTCAGGTTCAGCATTATCTACTCCAAGTTTTCCATGGCCGTTGTCTGGCATGTGCCCTAGAGAGGGAGAGTAATTTGATAAGTCTGTATTTAAACTTATCTCTAAAGTGGAGAGAGAAACTGCTGTCATACCTGATGAAGGAAAATGATTGGACATTGACACAGTTCATAAATTCATAGATTTTAAGGATGGAGGACTATTAAATCATCATCTCACCTACTGTATAAAAGAAAGTCCGTGAATCTCACCTAATTATTTCAGCATTTAACCCAGTAAGTTGTATGCATGAAAATATCTTGTCCAGAAAAACATCCACCATTGGTTTGAAGGTATTGAGAGATGGGGAAGTCACCTTTTTCCTTAGTAATCATTCCAATAGTGAATCAGTCTGCATTTAAAGGAGTAGGACATCCTATTTCTAATCTGAGTTTGCCTGGCTTCAATGTTCAGTCCTAAATTCTTCATATTCCCTTTCCTGACAGACTGGAGACTGCATTAGCAAGTGGAACCTTCTGCCATGAAAATATTTAGGACCATAACTAAACTTCTTTTCAGTTTTATTATGATAACTGAATTCCTTAAATCCCTCATTGTAAAATAGGGTTCTTTGCCCCTAATATGTAAATCTTTTCTGTGGCCCTTCTCTGTACTCTTCAATTATTCAACACGCTTTTTAAAATATGGAAAGGAGAAGTAAGGCACTTTCAATTCAGTTTGGTGTTGTATTTCAGGGGAGTATGATTCACAGGTGATTCACAAAGATTATGCAAGACATCATGAGGCAGCTTCTGTGTTGCTTTTATGTTTCATGTCTGCCAAGTTATCACAGTGTGTCATACCAACTCTGGTTTACTTTCTTTGTCTAACTGTAGAAAATGTGGTAAAGAATCAAGAGTAAGGTAAGGTATCCTGAGCACCCATGTTTTATATTTTCCTCCTCCTAAATGTGCAATTCCCACAGCTGAGATCAACAGAAGAGTAAGTCGTATTTACAAGTATTATAAAAACTTCTGTGGACTGTAAAAGTTGGTACCACAAGTGATAACCCCAGTCTGCCACTTCTCTCTCGTGCTGATGACATCAACATCTTCATTGCAGCCCTTAGTGTAGACTAAAGAGGGTAAAATCCTCATCGTGTTCATGCTTTTTCCATTCTCTTTCTCCTGCCACAAATACATACTGTAATCATGGGGTCTGTCGAATGACTGCAACTCCGTGTCTTAGGTGGGGTGATGGTTTTTTGCTGCCTATGAATAGCACTGATCCCTGGTAGCTTCTTGTGTTATGATTTGATGGTGATGTTAGAGTTTTAAAATGGGATGTGGCCTAGAGGGCATGTGCTTCAAAGTAGCTCACCTACTTTCTCGGTGTGTTACAATGCGTCCCTCTGGCAGAAGAAATGTAGGAATCCAAATTTTTTTTTCACCTGTCTGGAAGATTGACATCTGTGCTGCATGCTGTGAGTTATAGGGATTTGTTGTTTTCTGAAGCAGGAGCATCCTGAAGCATGTCCTGTTTGGAAACTTAGTAAGTGCCGTGTGCAAGATGGAAGAATGGGGTGATGGGACAGGGCACAGTATATCTCCTTTGAACTGCACCGAATTTTTGTCACTTTGAGAAACATCTATGTAAGGAGATGCCGAACTTGTAGCAGAAATACAACTGCGTAGTGGGATTCCTACACTTAGCTGTAGCAGTTCCAGTGGGTGTTGTAGGGCCAGAAATTTTCTAATTGTTGGTGAAAAATGCGCATGTAGGTCACACTGCCTTGATCAGAAGGGTCATTTCACATAGGAAAGTTGACCATGGAGAATAGGTTAACGCAAATAGATTTGTTTTAGCCCTCCCACTGCAGTGCATGAAGAGTCAAGTTCTTTTTCTCTTTAATTCTTTTTAAGAATTTACTGAAACTCTGAAATATGGTATTTCAGAAAGACAAGAACCATCATTCTTATCTGTATTAACATCTAAACTAGCGCTGAATTGTAATGAGATTTCTCAGGTCACCTCTCTTCTTGTGCTTCTCCCAGCTAGAACAACCATCTGTGTTGTTACAATACCTGTAAAGCTAAAAAGGGCTTAACTTTGGATTTCAAGTTTTACACGAAGCAAAAAGAAAGCAATTTTATCCATCAGGACTTGTTTCAATTCCTTTCTGTTTATCCAGAGCTTCTTGGTGGTGTGAATTAAAGAGGGGAGAGTCTTAACTAAGGGTGGCTGGCACAGTTGTTTGTTTTTTTTTTTTTTTACTCCAGGTATTACTTTGCCAGTGTGTGAAGTTTTGTGTGTTTTATTTCTAACTGTGCATTGCAGTGAGGAAGTCCAAACTGTGTTGATAGAGCTGTCAGTGCCTTCATTATCAGGCTGGGTTCTAGGAACCCATTTTGCTACTATGTGACCTTTCATACCAGTCAATAAAGTCAGTGGATTTGTGCTGGTGTACAACTGGAATAACACAGTAATGAGTGAGGCCCCAGAAAACAGCAGACAGCAACATATCGGTATATTTATCACTTTTAAAAGGTTATGGCGGCTTCCATTGGCCTATGTAAAGAAGTTTCTTATTGGTTTAGTTAAACCTTGCTTAAACATTTGATTTTGTGTGAGAATCATATAATCAAGATCTCGTTACGTTTTTATATTAAATTTATACTCAAAACCTGTTTTAAATTGCTGCATTCATAGAATTTATAACCTGCAATGCTTTCTTATGATTTCCTCACCTGTTTGGGTTTCGCAAGGGATCTCAGAAGAGTATGTCCCGGTATATCATTCATGATACAGTGCTGAGGCACAGCTGAGTGAGCTAAGGGTGGGGGGAACAGCCTCAGCTCAGAAATGCCTCGTATACATCTTTTTCAAACCAGTATGTCTTCCGTAAACACATTTATTAGTATTACTATTTTAATGTATCTGTGTATGTGCGTGTATTCACGGTATCAGGGATGTGGTAGCATTCAGTTTCGTTGTCTTAAATGCTGCTGTTCATGTCTGCAGTCCACGCAGTTCAATCTTTCAGTCCTGTGCATTTACCAACCATTCAAGCTCTGTGCAGCATTCACTCATATATTACGTAAAATAAAATAATAAAAAAAATACATTATTAAGACTGGGGGGGCTGTGAATGGATTATTACAATTTGCCTATCATGGTAATGACACCTGTTAGAGGTGTGATACAAAAGGCAGTGACAGGCAGTGTAATTTAGTAATTGTAGCTATTGTGCTGTATAGCTGGTCAGTTCACCAGGCAAGTACAAAGAAACCAGTGTTAAGGCTAAGCAGGGGTGGGTAAGCTTAATAGAGAGAACTAGTGCTTTACTGAAAGAAACTTTTTGGCGGAGGGCTAACTCCCAAGGGGAAGGAGTTAGAATGGGTTGAAAAGAATGAACAAAAGTATAAAAATGGTACAGGTTTTCCTGTTTCAGTTCTTAAAGTGACAGAGGACTTCTGGTGATGAGCATGGCTTGCTCCACTGGCTGAAGGAGGGTGGAGGGGGAGAGGGAAGCTTTTTGAAATACTGGGAGGGTGCTGATTTATTGCAGCTGCAGAACTGAGGTAAGCCCAGGCTAGCGGTTGCCTCTTTCTCTGTCTTGCTGAACATCGTGGTTGCGTTTGGCAAAATTGTTTTCCTATCAAGGTAGTGATAAAGAGGTAACAGGGTCGGAAGGTAAGCTTGAGAGGTCGCAGAAAGCCACTGCTGGCAGGTCATAAACTTGTGCCTGTGGACAAATCTGCGCGTGCATATATAATTTGAGTGTTCATTTGGATGGCAGGCCTGCCAACTGCTAATATCTGAAGAGTTAACTAAGGTCTGAAGAGTTAACTAAGGTCTTCAGTGGCTTCTTTCCTGGTGTATAGAAGCCAGTGTATAGAAGCCATGATGTTCATGGAGGTTTTTTATGTTAGAGATAAAGGAGCTAAAGAGACAAGGATAATTTGTTACTCGTTCCTTTGTAGATGTGTTTGTTTTGTAAGCTGTTTGGAGCACAGACCTCTTCTTCCATACCTTGGACACAGAGGAGTGAATACTCAATACTTTCTTAATCCCAAATATCATTGTTTTCGATCATTTTGTGAGCTAAAGAACACCACAAAGACTACACAAATTAATCTTTTCCCTGATGCAGTATCCCTGTAGACCCCTAATAGACTATGTAAAATGCATAGCCATTAATTAATTTTCTGATTCTGTAATTATGAGAATGCTGAAACACTTATAGATGTCTTATACCTGACCTATCTTTTTTTTTAAAGTACTTTGAGATTGTCTTTATCTCTCCTCCCTCCACCCCCATCTGGATACTTGATTTTCCACAGAGCATATTGGTCTTTCTTCATGTGAACCTGTAATTATTGAACAAATTGTTGTCACAATGAAGAACCTCTTAGACGTTTATGAGGATGCATTAGAAAACAATAGTCTTGAAAGATAAGTAGTGGACACAGCACTGAAACATATTAAGGCCAGATTGACTCATTTAACAGCTTTAAGAGAACAAGGAAGTAGCCTGAAGTTAACAAAGGTCTGCACAGCAGGGCATTTATGCTAGCAAATACTAATTCACATTTGCTAAACAGTATAAACAGATTTGCAGGCAACACCAGGCATCCCATTTAAAGGGATTAGGTGTGCCACTTACCTATTGTCTGGGCTGAGGAATGCGGGGTGCTCAATATGCTCCTTGCAATTAGCCCAATTAGGCAGACACGTCCTTTGTGCAAAGCCAGTTACAGGGCACTTAATCCATTGATTGGAAAGGTAATATTTCTTCTGTGAATTTAGAAGCTTGTCCCTTCGTGTTCCTTGCATCTTTGCTGCTTCCACACCTAAGCATTAAAGTGACCACACTTCATGCGTCAGCCAGCTGGTTGATAAAGTGTATTTGGTTTTTATAAACTATACAAATTGGCGTATTGACTTTGTCGCAGTCAGCTGATGGAATGCTGCAAGAGGAAGGGAATACCAACAAGCTTTGTAATCGGAGCAAAACCAAGTGTTAATAAATGGGCCATCCCTATGGTCTAATGCTAAGTGCAGGGTGATGCTTGTTTATATTCAAAGTGCACTGCCCTTACTAGTAACTACTTTTTTTTTTTCCCAGCAAGGGTTAAAAACACAGCAGAGGATTCATGTGATATACATGCTATTATCACTAATTTCTGTAGGCAGTGATTCATGTTACACTGGAGCTGCAGAAACCCCTGCATTCCTTGTATCCTGCCTGTCATTCAGGTGGTAAAGGCCATTTCCAGGCTCCTTCAGCTGGGTGGAGGGTCAATACAGCAGAGTCCCTCTGAGCCTTGGAAGGAAGTTAAAGAACCAGTCCCAAAGGCACCTTCCTAGAAAATTACTACAAAAGAAGGTTGTGTAAAAACAGGAGAAAAATGAGCTGGTATTCAGCCGAGTACTTACATATTGTCTACAGGCATCTAAATTAATTGCAGATTATATGCCAAAGTAAAATCAAGTTTTGTGCCAATAAAAAGGATCTGACGCAGGGTGTGTTACTCGGTGATCTCCCTGCACTCTCTACTGGCCTTCTGCTGGCTGGAGAGGAGACTGGTCACAGTGCTGAGCTGCTGAGCGCTGCCTTCCCCAGGAGGAAAGGTTGGGTGCGGATATAGCTGACAGCATGGTGTGTGCGCACTCAGGGAATCATGGCGGGATCTGGAGTTTCTGCAAACCTCTCAGCTGGCTGTTATGAGCCGTTTCAAACATAGACCCTAAGGGGTCAGTGCAATGGATTAGGCTGGTACAGGCTAATTCCTCAAATGCTGGTGGTAAAAGCCTCACCTAATCCATCCTGAGTTTCAAATCTGCCTGTGCCCCCTCTGTCATCATCAGTACCTGTTCTACCAATGATGGTGTTTCAAAAAACCATCTCTAGCTGTATAGGGACATCTTTCTTCAAAGAAGCTTCTCAGATTTGTAAAGGATCTTCCCGGAGGTAGAAATATGAAGTTCACAGAGCACAGATAGAAGAGATTTGGCACTGGGCTCCATTTCCTGAGGAAAGTGAAAGAATATCCAGTCTATGAAACCGAAGTGGGACGTTCCACTCATGTTTTTCAGGTTAAAGTATTGTGCATGAAATTATCATATAAGGTGTAAAAGAATGCTTCTTTCCAACAGACAAGAAGTTGGATCAAAGGCAACACACCTTTTCTCAAGTGCAGCCTTTACTTCTCATGAATCACTGGGGCTGGTTGGTGGGTAGAAGGCAAGGATGTGGCTACAGCCCTGCTTGTGGCCACGTTCAACCTTCCTGGAGTCAGGCTCAGTGTTTGTGTACAGTGTTTAAAGGGTAATAGCACTAAACACTGCCCTCACAAACCACAGTAATTACTTCTACTGCTGAAAAAACCCAGAACATGAACAAAAATATCATAGAAAAGCTATTTCTAACACTAGTGCTGCTCTTTATGGCTAAGTGGCAACCATCGGTTTTTTCCTAAATTATGTGTTCTTTTTTCAAGCATTTAGATGATGCAAACCAGATTTTTGTGGCAGCATTATTGCTCATAGCCAAAAGAGCATTCAAGGAAACACTGTATTTCTGCTAAATTGCCATTTATTCAGAACACTTTGAGTTGTTTATCTTTTTTCATTCTCCTGACAAATCAAGTAGCCATTGAGCCTGTATTTCTGAGTATAAGTTCAGTAATAATTTTGGTAAAAGTAATAGCTACCGTCTACTTTTGGGGGGTGAGAGTATGCAAAGTTCTGGCTTTTGTTTTATTTTTAAAAGGAAAACTCCCCAGGAAAATTCACTTTCCAGTTTGGCAGTAAAACTTCCTGTTTGGTTTGGATTTTTTTTTCTTACATGTAGTATTGTAGTAGAAATTTTGTTGATGTAATTGCGTTCTAGGTAGTGTTCTAGAGTTATTTTTTTATTTGTTTACCTATTCCCTGGACTGACACTGTTAGTTTAAAAAAAAAAAAAAAAAGATTGTGAGCATTCATTAGAAGAATACCATTAATGCCTTTTAGTTTTTGCATTGCTTTTTATTCACTTTGAGTGTTCCTAATAGTAAGTGTTTAATGGAGGGAATGTTCCAGAGAAAAGAAATGGTCACAGATAATCATGCAAAGGTATGTAATTATGAATATTTGTCCCAGGCATGTGAATAAGAAAGTTCTTTGGGGTTCATCCAGTCAGCAAGTAAGAACAATAACATGAGATGAGGTGATTAATCAAGTGTTGCAGAGAGAAAAATATGAATTACAAGTAATCAAAACAGTATCTAGGACAAATAGTTCACAGGCAATCCGCAGGCCACACATGTGCACATGAACAAATTATTGAATTGTTTTAAGGTGAGGACATTTGTATACATGAAAATCTTTGTATGCAGTCATGAATAAAAAAAAGTACTAATACAGTTACATAAATTGTTTACTTTATAAATGCTGTAAAATTCCTTTTTCAAAATAGACCATTTCTGTTCCGTTTGTAAAGAGTGGGAAGTACAATCATTAGCTTAGAACTGACTTCAGACTTTTGCATTAAAGAAAACAAGCTGACAGTCAGCTCTATCCAATGCATAGTATACCCCTGAAAAATACTGTATCATTCACCTTTGAACATAATACTGTGGTTCATTTTAAGACTTTAAAACCTAGACTGAAGGATCACAATAAACGTATTTTTCTTTGTGGTATTTTCTGATTTTTGTCATTTCTGCAGTGCACGTCCTCTTGTTCTCCTGTTTGGCTTCTGCATAACTGCTAGTTCCCTGCTTGCTTTAAAAAGTCCGGAAGTTTTACAGGGATATTTTTTATCCTTCTTGCTAGGCATTGTAACTTTTAGCTCAGTAGTGTTTAATTCAATTACAGTGAATTAAGTTTACCTTAGGATCTTTGGAGCCCCTTAGAGGGCTGATCTGATTAATTACTATGCAAAATAGATTGTTAAAATAACTAGGTTTTATGCAGTTTCTCTTTGTTCTTTCCCTTAGCTTCTGTAATTCGTAGACATTGATACTGGATGAGTGAGGTTAATGTGGGAGACATGTTCCCACAAGCTCACTGACTCTGCTGACTTTCCTCTCCTCCCCAATCAAAACTGGCCTCCCATGGGTGGGGACCGTGTGGGACCCCTTCCTGGGCTGTGACGTGTGCCCTCCAGTGCGATTAATTTTGTATGTCAATCACAAGTAGACGACCAACAGAGGAATCAGGATGGCCTTATGTACAGGTCATTATGAATTTAGTAGCAAATGAACTTTGTAATGCAGAGTACAGGCTGAAGTTAATTTTATTTATGGTTTTAATTGTGGCAACCTTTACTAGCCAAAGCTAGAAAATATATCCTACTGACCATCAGTGCTCCTGATCTACGTAGTGTCTGGGATAGTAGAGAGCAGTGGAATAAAGAGTCATCTGAGCTCCTGACATCGCTACGCTTTTCTATGGGTTCTCACAGGTCAGGGGTTTAGTGGTTTGTGTAAGTAGCTGTGGTCCTGCTCCTGAGCCAAACCAGGCAGTCCTTAGTATAGACATAGCATACACTTATATACTTCCTTATATGGCAAATAAAAGTGGCTTATACCATTCTTGGGCAGATTTATCCCGCTCCTCTGCAACTTTGGCAGGCTCACTGTTAAAGGAAACATGGGTTTGAACCAGGTGGTGCAACAGGGGGTAAGGGTCACTTTGAAGGGAAGGGAAACCACCTATGTTGGGCACGGTTTATAATTTTGCTGGATGCAACTGCACAGCAGGAATTAGAAAGGGGAAGCCGCCATGTGCTCTGTGCTCAGAGGGCCCTCGTGTATCTGTGTGCATCTGGAGGTTGTAGCTGCACCCGTAGCCCGAGCAGTGGGGACGGAGGAGGTCTCAGCCCAGCGCAAACAATTCACTAGACTTCGTCCTTGTTCACTTCTTTCCCTCATTCTCCAACACAGAGCAGAGCGAATAAAACTGGTCCTTTTCTGAGGAAAAGCAAGTTGGCTAATACAGGCTCATCAGTCTTTATATGCCGGAGTGGGGATTTCCAGAGTTAATTCAGGTCTGTAGGGGTGAAGTCCAATATCAATCTCTTCAAACAGACCGGGGATTTCCAAAGCTAAATCAGGTTTGTAGGGACAAAGTCCAGTGTTATTCTCTTCAAACAGACCGTGCAGCCTCCAGTTTGTGAGAGATGTGTTAACGGGACCCTATGCGTGTTCTAGCTCTGATTCATTTACAGGTTTTCTGTGATTTTTTTAAATCTACCATTTAAGCTTTGCCATTTGTAATTTTCCTTTGACAGCTGGAGAGGTGGTGAGAAGGGAGGAGAGCTGAGATGTTACTTACTTTCCCCTTTTGGGGTATAGGCCTCATTTTATGGAACTATTGAAAGTTCTCAGTAGTTTAGTCCCTTTTTGAAGTGCAACAGAAAGTCACTGCTGCACTGATGTTATCAAAGAAAAATGAGCTGGTATAGAGCTGAAAAGTGCATAAAAAGTTTATGGATCTTTTAAAAAAGTTTTACCGTGAACTGCAGCAGTGGATTTTAACTCGAACAAAACCAAATCAAGTATTAAACCTTTCCACATTTAGATGTTGTAATGGTAACTAAAACTTTAAAGGCAGCGTTGAGAGAGGTGAAGTGCTTAGTGACAGACCCTGGCAATGTGCACTGGAGGGGGATCCAGAGCAGGAGCAGGGCTGGGCCTGCCGGAAATCAATGCTGAAACTCAGTTAAACTAGACCAGTGCCAAGAATTTATCGCACGTCTGTTTTGCCTTGATTTTATATTTAATTATCACCTGCAAAAAGTCTGATTTCTAAGCATTTATTATGAAATTAATAAAAGAGTTTACGAGGCAGTGCTGTAATGCACTCCGGGGTGTGTCCTGCTGGAATGGTGCCATTTCCGAAGTGGTTGAAGTTGTTCCTCATAAAGTTTGTGCTTCAGTTTGTGGTCAGTGCAGAACAATATCCCAGGAAAAATACTGCATAGTTCTGGTAGTGCTGCCTGGCAGAGAGCTAGCTGCTATGCATAGCCCCAAAATGTGTAAGGGCTGTGCATATGGCAGGCTTTATTCTGAGCCACAGGTGATGTGGCACCAAAGTTATGAAGACTTCCTGATATCACTGTTGTGCTATTTGCTCATTTCTTTTCTGGGAAATTCACACAGAATATATACTAATATGTTAAATATATTCAGGATAAGATGCATCTTTATATATGTACATATGGATGCATATGTGTTTAAACCGATGAGGAGCTAATCATAAAAGATGAGAAAACCTAAAGACAAGGAACTAATTTAAAACTAAATAAACAGTTGAAGAGTTTCTTAATCTGTTGCTCTCTTTTCTCAGTGATGTAGGCAACAGGTGGTATGAGATTAGGTATCTTTTTGAGTGTTGTGGTTTTGGCTGTCATTGTGTAGGACTCAGGTATATTTTAGTACATATTTAGCACTTTCATGTAGTAGCAACCCTAGGTTCTGTGCCTGTCATGACTGTGCAGCCTCTGTCAAGCAGCTTTTTCATTTACTACTTCTCTTCTTTGTATTTTTCTTTTTTTTTAATTTACTTTTACTTTCCATAGTGTATCCAAACATGCTTTCTCCGAACAAGACAGGAATTTGATCCACTCAAAAATATAGGACATACTTAAAGGGTTTCTGTTGGTGCGTGGCCAGTATATTTTTTCCTTGCCCTTTTATCCCCTTTTTTTTTCAAAGTTCAGGTTAGTCATTTTTTAAATTTCTGTTCAAAGGAAACATTATTAAAAGGTTAAGCCTGGTAGATTGAGAAAAATTAATTAAACAGATCTCTGATACCTACAGTTGCACTTATCAATGGGATAATTGCAGGATGTTGGGTGCAAAATGTATATGCTGAAGTTTCTTCAAAACTTCTGTTCCTTATTATTATTATTATTTTGTTATTCAATTAGTATAGTGCCTAAAGGCTGCAATCATAATGAAGACTTCACTGTACTGAGTATTGTACAGGCACATGGTATGATTTAGGATGTGAATGGGTGATTGTGATCAACTCAGTTGTGGTAGCTTCATGATTTGCTTCTCAGATGAGTGACGATAACTGATTATGTATTAATAGTAGTAACTTCATTGCAATCAATGCTGACCTGCAAGGGTGGTTTAAACTGATGTACTTTGTTATTACAGTGGTTTAGAAGTACATAGTGGGCTAAGAGTTGATTACCTCAGCTCATGCAATGAATGGATGGCTCTGGGCTTCTAGCAATTTGATCAACTATCTGTAGCCAGAGTCTTGGGACTGAACCTCTAAAAACAAGGTACATGCAGTCTGGGAGAAAAAGACATGTTACAGGTTAAATGCAAAAGGAGAAAATTTTCAACATACAGTACTATGTCCCATAATGCTGTTCCTGCCTGACTACTCTGTATTTTTTCTGCTTACTCCGCTAGTGCAGATCTTAGAAATCACAAAAACCTTGCATCAAACCTTGTGGACTAAAATTTCTGCCTCCACTGTTCCAGTCAGAGAGTTATTTTGTGGCATTGCTCAGAGTGCTGTGGCAGCTTTTCCTTTTGTGGAAAGCTCCTTCCTCAAGCACCTCATGCTGCCCAGAAATGCAGAAACATCTCAACTATTCCAAGTCAGCACCAAGTCATTCAGAAACTAGCTGGCAACTTACCTACTTCTTTGGAGCATAGGTGAAGTTACTGCTTTCTGCCTGGAACCTTCCTGAGTTGGCGAGCACAGTCACCCACCAAGTTAGAGAGGTGTTCTGCACTTATCTGAGTTTCCAAAATATGGAAGTTATTCCCTTGCATAGCACAGCAGTCAGAACAGAAGGCAACACCTATATGATTAAGGTTTATGAGGTCTGTGTTCAAGTGCACTGGCAGATTTGATATAAATCCCCAAAATGCAGCAATAGAAACAAATCTCTCCAGAGTTGTATGCACTCTGAGAACTTCGGAAAAGTTCTGTCGGAAAAGGACCTGGGGGTGCTGGTCAACAGCCGGCTGAACATGAGCCAGCAGTGCGCCCAGGCGGCCAAGAAGGCCAATGGCATCCTGGCCTGTATCAGAAATAGTGTGGCCAGCAGGAGCAGGGAAGTGATCGTGCCCCTGTACTCGGCACTGGTGAGGCCGCACCTCGAATACTGTGTTCAGTTTTGGGCCCCTCACTACAAGAAGGACGTCGAGGTGCTGGAGCGTGTCCAGAGAAGGGCAATGAGGCTGGTGAGGGGTCTGGAGCACAAGTCTTCTGAGGAGCGGCTGAGGGAACTGGGGTTGTTTAGCCTGGAGAAAAGGAGGCTGAGGGGAGACCTCATCGCTCTCTACAACTCCCTGAAAGGAGGTTGTAGCCAGGTGGGTGTCGGTCTCTTCTCCCAAGTAACAAGCGATAGGACGAGAGGAAATGGCCTCAAGTTGCGCCAGGGGAGGTTTAGATTGGACGTGAGGAAAAATGTCTTTCCTGAAAGAGTGGTTAAATGTTGGAAGAGGCTGCCCAGGGAAGTGGTTGAGTCCCCATCCCTGGAGGTATTTAAAAGACGTGTAGATGAGGCGCTTAGGGACATGGTTTTAGTGGGCATGGTGGTGTTGGGTCGACGGTTGGACTCGATGATCTTAGAGGTCTTTTCCAACCTTGATGATTCTATGATTCTATGAACTTCAAAACCCATCACTGATGGTTTTAGACTGATTTTTTCAGGGTGCTATCTGCTTATTTGGAAGTTATTTAATGCCATGTCAGATAGATAATTGATTTGAATTCCGATTTGATATGTGCACATTTCCAGTTCTGCATTGAGCATATGGACTACTCTTGTACCTTTTCTCCCATGAAAATGAGCTGTTTCTGTTTCAGCCAGGACTGACCGTGGCTTTCCTGTTGCTATAGTCAGCTCCAAAAGTATGTTATGAAGTAAAGGACATGGCTGCTGTTCATTCACAACTTACATATATAGACAAGCACTAGTTCTAATCTGTTATACTAATGAAGTTAACAAATGGCTGTTAGAGGTAACGCTCTGCTCTTCTCTCCTTGTGGCCAAAAATTCTCTTAGCTTCTCCTGAAGTTCTGCCTGTCAGAATTTTAGTTTACAAAGACAGGACAAACGTATGATGTGGATTTTTTTGTTGATGCACTTGATTTTATTGCTTCATAGTCTGTTTATGAAAATTTAACTGTGCAAGTTTTCTCTTAAAATAACAAAGACTAATAATGATGGGATCTCTTAATATTGTGAAAGAATAAATAATATTACTTAGATACATATCTTTTCTTCCTAGATATTATAACCTACATAATAATAGTTCTGTAATTTCACTATGAAAAATAGTTACCTAAGGACCATGTCCAGTTCCTTTTATTCATCCACTTGGAAACAAATACTTATTTTTTGCTTAGAATGCCAATCTGTCTGACACTGTCCATTTTAAACAAATTATTTTAACTTTAGAGGTATAAACATGCCATCAATTTTCTTGTAGGTATGGAGGCCAGCAGCAGAAATCAAGGTTTCATCTGTTCTGTTCTCCAGAGTGTACTCTTAAGACTTAACATCATTGAGTTTGAAATGGACTGTTTCTGGAAAAATGGTTCCTCCTTTTGCTCAGTACATCCATGTACTTCTTAACTGATCCTTCACTTTCTGGCAAGAAGATATTTCCCTTCTTTACTTCTTTAAAAAATGTTCCAGCAATGATATTTCTTCTATGAAACACTACTTTAAATTTGTTACCTAGTGGTTTGGAAATGGTGAAGACGTGGGAATTCAGTGTGTTTATACAGCGCCTAGTACAGTTGGATCCTAGTCTCTTAGAAAGCAAATATTAATACGCAGTTTTGCATACCATCAATGCAGTTTTTAAATGTTACATTTTTAGACTCTTAGAACCTTGGTTCTAAAGATGTACAAGTTAGAAATTAATTGAATTAGAGCTTCAGATTCGGACTTTAATTTGTATTATCACTAGTCGGAAAAAATACTTCTGAACTCAACAAATTTTGTTTGAAATTAAATAATAAACTTGTATTATCCTGCGATGTAACTTCATGCAGAGTCTGGTATAATTATAGCCATATTGTCAAGTTTGTATATCAAATCGAACTGCTACTAAGCATATCGGTTGTTGAAGCTTTTCTTGCACTCTAGCTATTGCTGGAAGTTGCAGTGTACTGCAGTGAGGTATACAGATGTATATTAAGGCTGTTGATGTGCTGAAAGATATCTTTGTGGTAATTAGGAAGATCATCTCTTGTGAAACCACATTTTCTTTTAGTTTTTACATGAGAACATACACATGCATTATTTTTTTTGGTGATAATGGGATTAAGATTTGGGTGGAAAGTTATAGTCTAGGCACACTGAATTTTGTAATGGAAAATAAATTAAGAGTTTTTCTCTTACAGATCAGGGAAGACCAAATTGGCAGTGTGAGACCATACGAAGCCATTGGCCTTGTGAGGTTTTAGCTGGCAATATTAATTTACATATTACAGTTATCTTCCTTTATCCTGTGTGTTGTTACTTTACAGAACATTAGTTTGGCTGCTTATAGCTAGTGTGTTGAGTTTTTCAAACATCTGGTGTTAGTGGATTAAGATGGGGATGCCTTGCTCAAGCTGTTTCCAGTCACAGATTCTTAAATTGTAAGGAAGGACATGAGCCTGTCTTTTAGATGTGTTCAGATTAATGAAAAAATATAAAAAGGGAAAGCAAGGAAAAAAATCATGCAACTAAAACACAGAACTAGGTCTCAGAACATCTCAGTTTGGTCCTTTTTTCTGTCACATCCTTCCCATCTGACCTTGCTTAAATCACTTAGATCTTTTACAGTTGTTTAATCCTTTTTACACAAATATTCTTGTCCTTAATCCCTGTTCCATATCTCCTTAATTGTACAAGTGGATTAATACATCACTATCTTCATCCTTTACCTCTGTATATTGTATATATACTGTACTGTAAATATACTGTGAATTATTTGTAGCAGTTGACTGTCAAAGAAAAGTACATTACAGCTCTTAGCATAAAGTGGTGTAAATCTCACTTGGATGTCCAAGTATTACTGTAATATGCAATAACTGAAAAAAATAAAAGACATTGACCATTTTTCCCCCCAAACTAATTCTACATTTATTTTGATCACTTCAAAAATTGGTGTCATTTCCCATAAATCACAAAGGTATCAAAATGTGAGTGAGCAAATAATGAGACCTTTCTATAAACCACAAAAGCATGGAGTATTTTTCACTGTCTTCTGAAGCTGACTATAGCTAGACATAAGGTAAGAGCGGGCATCGTTATTGCCATTAAACCCTCAGCACATCCTGCTTACATTGTCAGTGTTAAGCAAATCACCAGGTTCTTAGTTATAAGGGATTTTTTTCCCCAGGCCAGATTTGCAGGAAGTAGATTTGGTTTTTTAGCTTTCCTTCTTAGTATGGCACGTGGTCTACTTTCTGGGATCTTTTGCGGCTTTTGATTGAAAAAGTCACCCAAGTTCTCAAGGGCTTAGAACATCGACAGTGTCCTTGATCTTTCTTGTGCTCTTCCTCTCAAATACTGTAATTGTGGCTTTTAATCTTTAAGGTTTTTTTTAAGTTTCTTAAAGGATGCTGGGAAGAACTTCTGTTTGTAGTATATGTTGGCTTATAGGATAGATGTTCTGTGGCTTCTTCTGAACTAGACATGAATTTGATTGCACTATTTCTTGCTGTTGAACTCTCTTCTAATATCCATTTTTCATATGTAGTAATATATTAGTTCTCTCATCAGAAATACGCACCCAGCTCCAATTACCCCTTCTTGCGAACAGGCCTACCTCTAAGAACATTCCCATAGGGAGATACCGAGAAAGTTGAGGTGAGGTCTGTAAACAGCTAAGATTTAACCTAAGAACGCAGCCAATAAAAAGTGGTTACAAGGCCATGGACATAGATCCCATCTTGCCAAGCTTACTTGTCAGAGCACTTCAGGAGAGAAAGGGTAGGCAGAGAAAAGGAGAACAAGAACACTGTAAAATGCCATGGTTGCACCTCTTGTTGAGTTGCTTCCACATTCTGTTACTCCATTAAGTCTTGGGCAGCATGTTCTGAGAAGTGCCAATTCCATACTGAACTCCAAAGAATAAAAATATGAGGTCACTTGCAAACCAACTGCAAGAGAGTATGTGCTGTTGTTGCTCCTCTAAGTCACACCATTTTAAGCTCATTTTTAAAGATAAAATGTCACATTAGAAACATTTGATTTCTGGTTTCATGGAAATGCTGCAGTATGTGCTTTCAGAATTATGATGATTTATATTTTTATTCCTTTTTATAGACTTAATGTGTACAGTGATGGAGGAGCAAAACCTTAATGTTAGTATGCTATTTAAGTACAGATTTCTAGTGTTCATGAAACAGTATTTTTGTACACAGAGAAATGAACTCAGTTGCTGAACATAACTTTTCATTCCACTTAGACATATTTATTGTATGTATTGTGTATCCAAGTGTCTCCAGACACGCAACTGAAACTTGCTTCGTGGTATATACCCAAACAGGACATGATAGTCTGAGTGCAATTAAGGGTCATCACATGGTTGTGTAGTTGAGGACATAGATCAAAGGCACTTCTGTGCAATTGTGGGGGGATCACTGTCTCAAATGACAAAGCATATGGAAACCATGCATTTTTCTTCACCTGGTCTGTTTCATTTAAACCTATGTCTCCAGTCTTTGAAAGACAGTATTAAAAACACCTATCTTCCTATCTCATGTGCCATTGCTAAGCTCTTGAATAGATGAAAGGATGTTCAGTATAACAGAAGATCCTTAAATTGACCACAGTGGTATCTTCTAGTTGAGGAACTTAGTTAGCAATGACTTGAGCTTTGCTAGAAATATGCAGAAGATTTAAGCCAACCTGCTAGAGTCTGGCCCTTATGCTAGATCCTTCCTTCCAGCATAAGCAAGGCAATGGAAGGTTATTCAAACCTTGTATTAGTAAAGACATGGATTGACCAAATATGCCATGTTCACCTCGGAGAAGGATTTTGCCAAATATTTAAATACTTAAATGTTCCTAGAAGTAAATGGGTATTATGTGGTTAAGGAGGAATATTGTTTTCAGTTGGGCAATGGAAACTTGGTTATATTTTGGAATTCCCAGAGGAGAAACACTGGTATGATGTCTAACAGATAGTGACAGAGGTGATGTCCAAATTAAACATTCATGCTCCTTCACATGGCTATTTGCTGAAATATTTATGTTGGAATGTATTTCATTCTTTCTTATGATTAAAGTTCGCACAAAATATGCATGTTTGTTTATGCCCCAGAGATTAGGGTCAGTGCTATGATGTGAAAGGCAACTGATTAGATGCTGCTTTGGTTTAACAATTATGTATTTATTTATTCATGAGGTTTCAAGTAAGTTTAAAAGTATATTATTATTTTTTACCTTCATAAACAAAATTGTATATCTTGAAATCTCACAGGTTTCTATAAAAGGATAGCTATTAGAAGTAAAGAAAAACAATGGATAATGAACTATAAAAAAGACAATCCTATCTCACAGGTTGTAGTCAGAAATTTTAAAAAAAATCAGTTCTGTAAAGGTTAATAGTGGTAATTGGCAACCCTGCTGATGGGCTTGCTTTTATCATGATAACTTTTAGGTTTGATTAACATAGCATTATGATTAACAAACATGGTTGGATTTTTGCAGAATTTTCCCATGTATTGAAGCTTAAAACTTTTCAAATCATTTGGTGACAAGTGTTTCTGCCATCTGCTTCTGGCCCTTCAGTGACAGATACCATTTTTAGTTCCGATCTCTGTAGGTCCTAATACCTAGCTGACATCTTAAGCTTGCAAATTTTACTTATATGGCACTCCTAAGATCTAGTGTTCCCTGAGTATCCACATATCCCCAAATCTTTTCACTTATTAACAAAAACTTTTTTTTGTTTTATCATAGTGTTTTCCATTCTGAATGCTGCTTCAAATATTCTCCAAGTCTGTTGCCTCTTTGCATTATCTCTCCTTGTTTTATCATGCCAGTAGCTTCCCATCTTCTAGGTCATCGGAAACAATCTTTAAAGTACTTTCTGTGCTATCCTCAACTCAGTTCTTGTCTCCTGTTCTTTATCAGGAGATTGAGTTTGCATTTGGTCAGCTAATGATGATTGCCTCCATCACCCGCAGAGTGGTTTTGGCTATTCTTCCACACACAGCGCCACAACAAAAATTAACCCTGCTCAAGTATTGTGGGTGTGATTTCATGCTATAACTAAACTAATCTAATGGTGAGCTGCCACTGAAAGGCACAGGTACAGACCTTCTCCTCATCTATACAATAACAGGTTATTTACTTAATACACGCAGAGTAATTTGCTGAGACCTCTTGATGTACTGCTAACTTTACATTTTGAGGTATTTACACTTACTGAATTGAAAGTTCACCTTGCAGCAGAAATGGGAGGAGGCATAATGGTCAAAGCTGCTGTTCTGAAATAACTAGTCATCAGATACAATGGAGGAGAATACAGTGAGGCATGGGTGAACGAGGGGAATATAAAGATAATGTAATGACTGTTTCTGTGCTCTCCCATCCTGAGCTATTGTTAATCCAAGCCCTGACATGAGTGGGTACAGCCCAACTGGTTTATCTAAAGTCTGGCAAACAGGAGTAGAATGTATGTCTGGGAAACATCCATACAGAATAATGCCCAGCTCTGTCCCTACTATTGCAAGCCGTTAAACCACACGGACACAATTTTCCCATGTCTGGCTATCAGTTGGTTTATGGCCATTTTGCTTCAGGAGCATGATACAAGGTATCTGTATGTGTGCCTTAAGTTGTTTATAACCAGAAGTTTCAGTAGGTGTTTAAAGTTTTACAAGATTTTTTTTTATTGTTCTTGTGTGCTTTCATCACATTTCTCACCTGAATTTTGCAGTCCTTCAAAGCTAATTATTGATGAAAATGCTAATTTTCTTAAGTGGTTTATGAAATTTTTATTCTTAAGTTTATGATGTTGTCTTTCATCCCAAGGTGAGTGCTTTTTTCCTTTTTGACCTGTTTGCTGAAAATCTTGCATCATTGCTATTTGACTTGAGACTAAGCAGTGTTCATAAAATATATCTATATCTATATATTTTAAACATTGATTTTTATCACTCTTCACAAATAGTTTGAAGAGCTGTGGTACAAATTCCAGTGTATTTATTCATTCCTGTTATAGAGGCCAACTTAGCAAATTAATTTTTTTTCATTGTTCTTTTGTCTGACAATTTGACTTGGAGACCATGATAAGATTTGCATACTCTGTTCTCAGCCTGTTTGCTGTCAGTATATCATGACACTGTCCCACAGACTTCAAAAGGTTAGAAGATTATCCTTAATTGCCCACCTCTCTTCTAACAATTGTTCCTATTTTTGTACCCGACACTAGAGTTAACATCGGGATGCTTCCAAGCGAAAGAAATTATGTAATTTGTGAGAGATTCTTTCAGGAAGCTGGTCTGATTACTGAAGATGGGCTACCATAATTAAGTAACTCAAGTTAAAATAACTGAAGACCAGATAACTTGAGTTTTAGCTCAAGTTTGTGGTTCAAGGTAAATCACTCTCCTATAGGCTGAAGTTGTTGCTATCCAAAGTTGAAACTTGGGTATTTTGTATGATTTCCTATTTAACTTGAAGACTTTCTTTTGACATTACAGACATGTCAAGGCTAAATTCAGTTCAATAATTTCATCATTAGACATTTATTTTAAGTTAGGTTCCTTCCTCTCCAGTGTCAGGAGACCAGTCTTCCTGGACTAGCGCAGACATTTTTTAATATCCTCCTAAGTGAACATTAGTAAGGAATGAATGAGAAATGAGACTTTTTGATGTTTTGAAGAGACTGAAGGCAGACAAAATACGGTTTACTGAAGATTTTATGAAGGAGCACCAGGGTCTTTACTTGATAAACAAATCCAAATCACTGAGATGAAAGCTTAATGCTGGAAGTAAATGAGGGCTTTTTGTTTGACAGTTTTTATGTATTCTATGCCCATTCTGGGAACATATTGTTTTGAATTGATTTAGGTAGAATTTACTATTTCTTAAGCAGAGAGATTACCATGAACAGTTCATAGTATTTGACAAAATATTTCCTCCTGTAAAGGAAGATTTTTCTGACACATCTCTGAAATACTGTCGTCTGTTACTTTCCCTAACACATATAAGAGGAATGAACAGTTAACATGTACTATTGGAAATCAAGCTAAAGAAGCTGAACCCTTTTTCTTCACACTGGTGTTCACGTTTAATATTAAGACCAGTTATCTTCCTGTAATTCCTACTAGCTTACTGAAGCTTCTGTAAAGAAGATTAAATTTTTTTTACAATGGTGAGAAGTTATGTGCTTTGATAAGGAAATGTTTCTTTTCTGTAAGTCAGTTGTTAGTAATACAACAATTATTTGATAATATTTCATTCACAATGGCATGCTTAAAATAGTTGCTGCCAATTCATTTTTAAGAAAATAATTACTTGTTTCTAACATCCCTAAAGAAATAATTATGTAATAAAAAGTTACATGACTGACATATTCGTTACCTATAACAAGTGCATGTATTCCTTAATTTTTTAAGCAATTTCATAGGGGTTTATATTTAAATATTGAAACCTATTAAAATTGTCCATGGAGATTTGTGGGAGAGGTTATCTATGGGCCTCTGCTAATTAATTATGATATATTTTATTTCCATGTGATTTGTCACTACTTGTCCTGTAAGGACTACAGGAAAAATCATTTGTTTAATCTGACTGGGACCTTGTGGCATTTAATTGTAAGCATAACTGTGATGCAATAAATCCAAATGAATTTGGACAGTGATTAACAGGGAGCTCCTTGATATGGTAATGAGATTAAAAAACTGGTTCCTAAATGTTTCTGTGGATTTCATTAACATTTTTGCAACTAAACACTTTTTAGAATGAGTGCTTGCTTGTTGTTGACCAGTATACATTATTGGTTGAATGTAACCTGCATGAAGATATTTGTTTGTGTCTCTGCAATAATGTATAAATATTTATATATATATATATGTATGCGTGTATGGAAAATGTACAAAGAAAATACAATATGGAAAGCTTATGCTGCATTTAATTATGAGCCAAACAAAAATACACCACAGTTAACCTTATTGTTACATATATTTCAAGCATCCTAAAATGTAGTTAACTAATCACAGATACGTAGTTCCTGCTCTGAAAGCTTATTATCTAAGACACCTGCAAATATTTAGACATCTGTATAGCCGTACTACTGTGAGTAGTTCTACTGATTTTGTTTATCTGTTTTTGTAGGATTTATGCCCAAATTTGTCATTACATGGCAAATTTACAACATGAAAAAGAAGGAAGAAAAAAACCAGAAGTTTGATATGGTTATTCAGAAAGCATATATGTTGATCCTCTCAGATGCTTTGTCATCACGTTGCTAGAAAGCTGAAATTTTAAGGAATATGTTTATAATTTTGCTATTTAGCAGAATTATAATAAAACTGTAGAGAAGATAAAGAGTATTTCCATTAACAGCATCAAACTGCTACTGGACTTCAAGGCAAAGGAATTTTTTGTTTGTTTATTCTTGCAACTTGCCTTCTGCTTATTTTAGTCTTTTTCCAAAATTTGGCTCATCTTCCGCTGTGCTGATCTTTAAATGGTCTTGATATCATCTCCAACTGTTTGATCATCTTTCTCAATTAATACTTTTATTGCTGAAAAAATTTTTGATTAATTGGAAGATCGAAACCCTCATCCTTTGTAACCAGCATTCATGTAGCAATAGTGCATTCTGCCCTGCAAAAACACTTTTCTGTGCTCCAGAAGGAAAAATGGTTCAGTTCCTCAGCTTCTCCATTCCTTACTGTTATGATTGCTAACCAGAGGTCACTATCAGTTGTCATTGTAACTTTGTGTTTCTTCACCAGTAGAAATTAGACTGCACCACAAAATGGAGACCTAGCAGAGGTTAGTATTTTGTGACTTAATGAACAAGCAAGACTTGAATTTGAGACTTACTGCCAACCTTCTGCGTATCACGTTTCCCTTTAGACTCCAGCTCAGGGAAATCTTTAATTTGAGAAATATACAGTATTTGGGTGCTTGTTTGTTCACCTGTTTGTTTTCCGTTATGTAAAAGGAGGAGGATATAGTTCAGTTAGAAGGGGAACTGCTTAATACTGTCTTATGGGATGCTACGAATGTCTAGCTGCTTTATCCACCTGTGTGCTGAGGTTTCTGTATGGAGCTCAACTTAGCACCTAGTACTTACTTGGCCTTCTACAGCCAGCAAGCTTTACCAAGGAGGTCTGTTCTTTGTGCTGCCATGTAAGATTGTCCACTGCATTCCTTACACCCTTTATTTCTTTGTGTCAGTCATTTCCTTAGCTCCCTCCTGTTTGTGCTGTTCCATGAAATCCTTAGAGAAGGAGCTTCAAGATTATGGAAGATTATGGAAGATTATGGAGCGGTTCATCTTGAGGGCGCTCACAAGGCATGAGCGGGACAACCAGGGGATCAGGCCCAGCCAGCACGGGTTCATGAAAGGCAGGTCCTGCTTGACCAACCTGATCTCCTTCTATGACCAGGTGACCCGCCTAGTGGATGAGGGAAAGGCTGTGGATGTGGTCTGCCTGGACTTCAGTAAGGCCTTTGACACTGTTTCCCACAGCATTCTCCTCGAGAAGCTGGCGGCTCACGGCTTAGACAGGTGTACTCTGCGCTGGGTCAAAAACTGGCTGGACGGCCGGGCCCAGAGAGTTGTGGTGAATGGAGTTCAATCCAGTTGGCGGCCAGTCACGAGCGGTGTTCCCCAGGGCTCAGTTTTGTGGCCGGTCTTGTTCAATATCTTTATCAATGATCTGGATAAGGGGATCGAGCGCACCCTCAGTAAGTTTGCAGACGACACCAAGTTGGGCGGGAGTGTTGATCTGCTCGAGGGTAGGAAGGCTCTGCAGAGGGACCTGGACAGGCTGGATCGATGGGCCCAGGCCAACTGTATGACGTTCAACAAGGCCAAGTGCCGGGTCCTGCACTTGGATCACAACAACCCCATGCAGCGCTCCAGGCTTGGGGAAGAGTGGCTGGAAAGCTGCCCGGCAGAAAAGGACCTCGGGGTGCTGGTCGACAGCCGGCTGAACACAAGCCGGCAGTGTGCCCAGGCGGCCAAGAAGGCCAATGGCATCCTGGCCTGTATCAGCAATAGTGTGGCCAGCAGGAGTAGGGAAGTGATCGTGCCCCTGGACTCGGCACTGGTGAGGCCGCACCTCGAATACTGTGTTCAGTTTTGGGCCCCTCACTACAAGAAGGACGTCGAGGTGCTGGAGCATGTCCAGAGAAGGGCAATGAGGCTGGTGAGGGGTCTGGAGAACAAGTCTTCTGAGGAGCGGCTGAGGGAACTGGGGTTGTTTAGCCTGGAGAAAAGGAGGCTGAGGGGAGACCTCATCGCTCTCTACAACTCCCTGAAAGGAGGTTGTAGCCAGGTGGGTGTCGGTCTCTTCTCCCAAGTAACGAGCGACAGGACGAGAGGAAATGGCCTTAAGTTGCGGCAGGGGAGGTTTAGATTGGACGTGAGGAAAAATGTCTTTCCTGAAAGAGTGGTTAAACATTGGAAGAGGCTGCCCAGGGAAGTGGTTGAGTCCCCATCCCTGGAGGTATTTAAAAGACGAGTAGATGAGGCGCTTAGGGACATGGTTTAGTGGGCATGGTGGTGTTGGGTCAATGGTTGGACTCGATGATCTTAGAGGTCTTTTCCAACCTCAATGATTCTATGATTCTATGATTCAATGTGTCTTAGAACTGATGTGATGGCAGTCCTGTCACCAGCATAATACAGGTTTCTTGTTTCCATTTGCTTGCAGAATTAGAGAAAGGGCTTTGAGGCATCTAACCCTCCCACAGCTCCAAGGCAGGACCCATGATGTGAGTGGTTTAGCTAGTTTTGTTTTGTTTTTAAGCTGGATTGCAACTTCATACTTGGATTGATTTTTATCTTCGGGGAAGAAAATGTAGATTGTTATACTAGCAATGGGTAGACATTCATGCCAGAAATGGTGATGTGACCTATATTCTATTGCTGTCCCCCACACAGAGCTCTTTGTCTGCATTGGAAGCCCAGATGTAGAAATGATGATGAGAACTGTCCACAGGCAAAGCTGCATGTCTTGTAATGGGCTGGATTAGAATTTGTGGTGTTGTCCCCTGAGCTCCCGTGGTACTGTGATTATTCAAATCAATAAATGAAGGGTTTTACTCAATCAAAATGTCAAAAGGTATTATTTGTATAGGACATTTACTGCTATGTGCTGTTTATGTAGAGGTTACTGCAGCTGCCCAACTTCAGTTCCCTTTGCTGCATAACTTGTGTTATGGAACTTCTATCCGCAAAGCTTGATGTATTGACAGCTCCCATCAGCTGAGGTTTTGGTACCTAAAGAGATGGGATTAAACACATACTGACAGTAGTGCTAAAATCTCCAGCACAGCAATGGTTAACAGTAATGGTTAAACAGCCAACAGTCCGTTGTTTTGATTACAGCCATTAATTTGACACAATCTTCATTTCAGTGACATCACAGTCATTATTTCAGGCTGATTGCAAATTCAAGAACATAGTCATGTCATTACAAATTGTTTCCATTTCATGTCTATGAATATTTTCCTTGCGACCATGAGAGTTAGAAACATGTTCCTGAAGAAAGCTTAGATGTTGCAGCTGAATACTGCAGCAGAGAGTGAACACTGCATCAAATTCTGCTTCTGTGTTATCGTGGAATATGCAGAACTGTGTTCAAAGGTTGCACAACCGTCGTCTAAATGCGTTTTTTTTTTCTTTTGCCTGCTGAGAGACATATGATAAAAGGGCTGTGAGCTACCTAGACCTCAGAGTTGCTTAATAGCTTGTGGGAGCTAGCTACTTGCCAATTTTAGAGCATCGGTCTATCTGACTTAACCGCATAGAGACTTACTGGCAGGTCTACTCAAATCAGTGGTGTAATTATTTACTTCTTAAAGAGAAAACAGGCTTACATTATAATGACCTTACAATAACTTTCAGTTTTATGTGGAGAAAAATAAACAGCTGTCATTTCCTTGTTATTTTGAGGTTTAAGCCTTTACCACAAAGGTTTTAAATATTTACTAACTACTATGTTCTCTGAAATTTCTCTGTTTAAAAATACAATGAATTTATTCAGGGAAATCTTTTTGTTGCACCAAACTTCACAATCTTGATTATAGGACATAATAAATTAATGTCTTTCCCCTCCATTTTTCTTGGTATTATTTGACTTTGAATTCATTCAAACTGTTTATTACTTTTACTATTTTAGATGCCAGCTAAAATTTCAAATTACAAAGGCTATTTTTTTTATTTGTGATACAGCCATGTTTCTAGAAAAAAGTATTTTTGGCATTGGAAGAAGAAATAAGTTTGCCAGTGTCATATCTGAAAAATAATTTCACATCAGAATGCTCTCTGAGAGTTAAATTGTGTTGATATCGGGGAAACAGAGTAAAGAAGTGTTTACATATTTCTTTTTTGTTAATGTTGGTTTTTTTTAATACGACCCAAAGAGGAGAAAGTGTTCTCATTTAACCAAATATTAATTGCTCTCTGTTTTTCCTACTTTGCCTGACATTGATGATTAGTAATTCCATTTTTCCTTTTACACCTTTTTGCTTATTTCTAGTAGTTACTCTGATATCTTGAGGACTCAAAGGACATTAAAAAAGGATGAAGCAGTAACTTGATTGTCATGAGGGAATGAAGCAATTCTAGGACAATAGTACGGCACTAATGGTCTGGTAGAGCTGGCCATAGGAATGATTAATTTTGGAAGCGTATTTGTAAAGCAAGAATTGCATCACTTCAATTTCCAGTTTCTTCTAAATGTATGACCCCTGAAGCTAGTCAGTAGTTGGGCTTTGTCCTGGGAAATGCCACCATTTCATCCCTTTTTATTTCAAATCAGAATGGAAAGTTAAAATATCCATTATTTTTTTTCCTCACCGAACAGGAAGCTCCGCAGAGTTTTGACTTGGAAACACTCGAATGTTTTGTTTTGTTTGGAAATCTGGAAATGAAGCTTTTCAGTGTTCCCAAACCACGTTGAACCATTTCATTCCAATTTGACCTTAACCTTTGTTATCCGAAATTGCTACAGGGCTCCGTGGTAGTTGTAGGCCTAGCATGTAGTCTTGCTGCTGGTACACTGAATGAGTTTGGCTTCCTGGAGGTAATGCATCTCCATGATCCATCACATCAGTTAGATCAGATGAGGGATTACAGAATTTAAGATAAGACCTTGGATTCAGCCATTTTAGTTAGATCTGTCAGAGAAAATGTCACTGTACACCAGTTGGAGGTTAATGCCCAAAGAGCTTAGACTATGGGAAAGAAACTGTGAGTGCTTCCAAATGTCTCCATGCCAAATGAGCTAAGTTTTGGACAGTTTGTCTGATTTCTACCTGTAGCAGATGAGGAATGCTCACACATGTTTTGCCAGCTCTGCTGTCATGGTGACGGTGCCTCTAACAGGAAAGCAGGAGCCTTAGCAAGATACATGGCAGGGAAAGAAGGGCAGCGGTCTGATAATAGCATCTTAAATCACTTCAATCATTCGCCAAGCAGACCTATTCTCAAGATATTGTTGGATAGAAATTCTCTTTTCTGTGCTACTCCCCCCATATGAAAATGAGAGCACAGTAGCTCAAGCTAAAGTACCTGAATACCAAAAAGAAACTTTTTGTTTTGCTTCAATGTCTAGTCTGTTTTAGCCAAAGATGAAATTAAGGCCCTCAGTAAATTTCTTAGCTGGCCATTAACACAGCTTAGCGTGAAGAACTTCACAATGTTTGGAGTACTGTGCTATAGATACAATTTAAATTTGTATTTGTAAATTATAGCATTAAAAAAAAAAATCTTCACACTTCAAAAACCATATCCCTTCCATTATCCCACGACACTGCATAAGCAAAGGCTCTCCTCCATGCGGAAGGGTGTGTGTGAGCAGACTGCCGTGCCCTAGCTGGTGGGCTCCGTCCAGTGCTGCTCAGGCAGACTGCAGGTAGGTCTCCCAACACTCCTCTCAGCTGAATGAGCAGCAGCACACTCATTTTATAAATGAGTAGACAAGGGCACTGAGAATGTCAAGAGCTGGTGTCAGGAGCACATGTGTGATATTTGCTTTAAAAAGCTGGGTTTAGTAATAAGTAAAATGCTAAAAGAGAAGACTGGAACCTTTTTCATAAATGACACTTTTTTTTTTATATATAGAAACGAATTTTTTTTATCTAGAAATTTTTAAGTCATTAAACCTAGTATTTCTCACGTTCATGGGGAGAAAGAGCAAATATAACTCAGCCTGGCTTTACACATTTTCAAAGTCCTCTCTAAAATAGTACAAAGGAACTTGACAAATGTATAAGAAATTATATAAAATTTATTTACACTGCTTGATCTCCTTTTAGTCTGGATAATCATCATATTGTTAATTCCTGAAGTGACAGGTGCCAAGTATGTAATAGGAAAAGCTGATGGGGAAAAAGATTGTAGCCGTCTGTGGTGATCTAGTGTACTGGAGAGATGCAGCCCTTGTTCAGCAGTGGTTTCTTAACCGGTAATGCTCCTTTGGGCTGGAGATGGAGGTTGAAAGGGAGAGCGGAAACTTCCCCCTTTGCTTTTGTCATGGTACATTCTCAGTTCGTTATCCAAGATGTGTGAATTGAGAGTCATGTACTTGGAGCCCCAAATATCACTCTGTATGTTTAAGCATCTCAGTATAGGCCAAGAAGTATATGCAGCGTACTAAACTGGGAATTTTGGGGTGGGTGGTTGTTTTGGTCTTGGTAATAGAAAATGCAGGTCATCTTGGGTGGGGAAAGTAGGTATATTTTTATGCGGAGCCCAATACTAACAAGTAAATATTTACCTTGGAGCGGTAATGTCATGTTACCATGCTATTTCATTGTAGGAATAAGTAAAAGGTAAATGTTTGCTTTTTAGTTACTGTCCCTGGAGCTTTTAATACTGTTTAAAATCCTTACTCGTATCTTAAAAAGGCAGTTTTTTCTTTTTACAGAGAAAAGACAACAAAGACAACAGCAATTCAAGCTTCCCTTAAGGTTCCACTGTGGTGCAGTAGCCCATCCTGGAAGAACAGCCTCTAATGCTCTCCTTGTTGATGTTTATTATATCCTCAGCCTTTTGCCTCAACTACTAGCGTGGCTGTCAGTTGGAAGGAATTTTGGTGGTCGTTTTTCTGATAGGGACATCAGTTCAATTGGAAGTGGATTTCTGCCTCAAAAGACTTATCATTCAGCAGTGACTTGTGGCCATTATTGCCTCTCTTTGTTTCTGCTATTGTCTTGTAGGGAACTAACGCAGAATCCTATTGCTTATTCTGTAGATCCCAGCCTGCCTTTCTAGTTTGGATTATAACGAACGACTGAACAAAGTTCGTCTTCAACAAAATTGAATTTGATACCTTTTAAACTTGCTCTACATATAGAAATGAGATGAATTTTGGGTGTGCCAGTCACAATTAGAAAAGATACTCCAAGTATATATCCTTGTTAGACATACTTTTTTCCTAACCACAAAAGAGAGCGAATGGTCAGTCATCTTTGCAGCTATTGCAAGTGATTTGCCATGTCTTTTGACAGAAGTGGAATTTTATTTTAGGTGACTTAATCATGGACTCTTGGTAGGAGTGAGAATAACGATAGAGTATGGTCTATGACCTTGTCCTGTCAGCGCCGATAAACCAGACTATACATTCAGATTTCAAACAAATGAAAGTTTCTGCCAGTAATCCTGGGGGTGATTTCTACAACTTCCTTGACAGGGGTATTGAGACAAGAAAGCTTCTGAAAACTTCCTTGGAATGACACTAAAAGATAAAGCTACCTGCAGGTGAATGGGTTATAATGAGGGTGGGTCCCAGCATGGTGAGGGCAGCAAATAGTGATCTGCAAAAAGACCACCAATGGTAACACCAAAAGCAATGGTAGGAGGATGTTACTGTGTTTTGGCACAAGCATATGGCAACCGGCAGCAAACCATGAGTAGATTCTGTGTGCTGAGCTAGTCAGGAATTGTTATATTTGTGTACAATGTTTATTTGCTAAGCTTCATGGTCAACTTCATTACTCTTCATTTTATTCATTATTATGTCACTGAGCAGTAACTTGTTAAAAGATTAAAAGTTCCAATTGGTTGCTCATGCCTAAGGTATGTAAATGCTTTGCAGCTCCAGCAGTAATTTACTGACATTCTGGCAATTTGCACTTAAATAGTTTATGCACGCGCATGTACATGCACACAAGCACAGTGTAAATGCGTAATTTTTTTGGAAACCCAGTACAGTGTAGTTAGCTCTTACTACAAAGGACCTGATCCTACAGTCCTGATGCACACAAAAATCCCTTTTATTTCTTTGAAATTGACCAGTTTAAAATGTCTGTAGGAGAAATCCTAAGAGAAGAGCATTGTTTTTTCAAGAGTAAAACAAACAATGAAGAGGCAAAATCTAATGCTCCTATAAAATCCAAGGTGCAACAGTTAGTACAGTTTGTTTTGATATAGACATAATCAGAATTTTCTCAGAACCAGGTTTTCAAATAGGTTGCATGTGTTTATACACATGTGCACAAATACACATATATGCACACACAATTGTAAGTGTAGATCTTTGTGCGTGTGTGCATATATATATATTCAGGCATATAATTTTAAATCAAGTTTTACCCTTCTCGCACTCAACACATACTTCTTATTTGCATCTAGTTTTACAAATATTGCTTGTGAATAGTGATAATTCTTTTGTTACAAAATTGTTTTTTGATACCAGGCGGCTGTATCCTCAAATCTAGTATGAACGCTCACATTTTGAAGCTTTATAGGCAGCAGTTCCATGAGCACAAACTTACTAAACTCCATCTTGAAGACGAGAATCAGGTGTCAAACACTCAGAGTAATTATTCTCTTCTTAGCGAACAGATATTTCCTCAACCAGACCTGCAAGATCATGCAGTACTACATGAATTCTGATAGTATAAGGCTGGTATGAGACAGCAGCCTTTTCTTACTAAGTTAAATTACAGATTTGGCCATAAAAGCAGATTTTTCAAAACTCATGAAGTGATTTTATACAGTTTGCTTGCCTTCATACAGGCACCAGATGTTCCTCTCTTTCTTTCAAGTAAAAAAAAAAACAAACCAAAACAATTCATCATTTAAAACTAGACAGAGGTCATGTCTTTTAAGAGTGTTTGGAGATTAGAGAAACAAAGATGTATCTTTAAAAAAATAAAAATTATTTCATTTCATTGAAAATTATTTAGTTTCATGACTTCACAGTATTGGAAGTAGAAAGTGAAATATATTTGTAACACTTACTGTAATACTATTTGTCTACAAACATGGGATGAAGTCCTGTCATATATATCCTGTAATGGAAGAAGTAGGAGGTGAAATTCAGTAAGGAAAACTGAATGATGCAGATTTTTTATCAAACTCTGCGGACAACAGAAAATGTTTAAAGACTTTGAAAAAACATTTTTGCATAGTTAAAACCTAAATTACACAAGAGAGAACAAAAATGATGTAGACTGTGTATGCCACCAGTTATGGTGTTATTTGAACACTCTACACTGGAAGAAATGGGTTCCAAATTATCAAATAGACAAGACTGCTCAACTGATGTGAATCATGAATAAACAGATAATAATTGAATGAAGGTTTCTTTAAACATACATTTTTGAAAATGAATGAGAGAAAAAGCATTTGTTTTCAGTTGAATAAGAATCATACTTCAGAAAGAATTTTATTTGAAGAATTGGCTGATTTTCTTTTAATTAGGTTAAATTCTAACAAAATGGTAGTAAATGGTCATCTAATTTAAGGTATAGTACATATAGAAACAGGTGAACAGCCTTGGAGAAGTGGTAATGGAGAAATGCAATCATTCACTTCTGAAATCAATTGGTTCCTATAACTCAGACTGGTAAACACTGAATTTCATTATTAGTTGATAGAGATTTGTGCCATTATTTTGATATGCTTCCCTGTTGAATGGATACCCCAAAACTACAAGAACAATTAGCAACTTGTTAGCCATTCCTGTAAATAAGGGAGGAAGGGTGGGGAAATTTGTAAGGAATTGTAGTGTCCTACAAGTAACGATCCTACCTTTATCTCAAAAATCCTAAGGAAATATGAAGAGGGAAAATGTTACTGCTTGATACTTACTAATTCTTACATGGAATACCCAATTGAAAATGTTTTGCCACCTTTTATTAGCACAAAATTTCTCACATGCGGTAGAAGCAATTTACTTATAACCATGATAACCTAAGGACATGTAATAATTTAGGTTTAGAGGGATGAGTAATACCTTTTTTATTTCACCATCCATTTTTTCCCCCAGATTTATTGGACAATCTGATTAAAAATGTTACTTCTCTCTCCAGTGCTGCTTTACACAAAGGTGGTATTCTCTCTAGAGGCACTTCTGGGAAGTGAAGATGTGTTGGTAATAAGGTTGCATAAGAGTGAGAACAAGGTGCTTCATTTTGTGACTTCTGCCATTGTTTTAGCTTTCTGGAGTGTCTCTTGAATACACACATTTTCAATGAGCAAATGACTTTGCTCTGAGGACCAAAGCTTGTTGTGTACCTTTCTCAGAGAGTGATACTTCTTTATGATGTATTGTATTTGCCAAGATTAGGTTAACTTTTTCCTAGATTAGCTGATAAACCTAAAAATAACTAGTTTTTATTTATCAAATAAATACAGCAGTTTGTGGTTTCTGAATGAGGAAGTTATTTGCGCTTTTTTTTGCCTTTTTTTTTCTTAAGTTTAGTAGTTCAGATGGTGGTGTTTTTCCCCTCTGCTCTGGATAATAGTGGGATGGAAAAGAAGGTGTAAGCTGCAAGACCTAAAGCAGTAGCAAGGAGAGACAACATTATAACATCTTTTTTCAATTGTCAGAGTTTCTCCTTTTGGCCTACAGAGGCAGAAAACATGGTCAGTCTCCCCAGGACATAAAGCCTTTCTCTCTGATAAACTCAGAGACCATTCCACATAAGCTAATAGTGACTGACAGGAAATAAGCCGTTCCAGGTTAGATGAGAACCAAGCTCTTTCTTTTTACTGGCATGTAAAATAACTATTGAAATCCTGAAGTCAGTTGTGAAAATGCCAGGGATTTTTTTGAAACCAGGATAAAGCCCTCAGGGATTTGTGGCAAGAAATGATTCTGCACTGGTCAGTGAAATACCCTGAAAAGTCCTGATGGTCTTCTGCACATGTATTTTCCATTTCTCTATGAGCAGAATATTTCAGAAAAAGCTAAACCAGAAATATCTCTGTCATTTATTAACCATGCAAAATAACATAAAGGAATGTGAAACCACCAGAGAATTCTGAGAACTGAGGGTCCAACCAAGCTGTTACTTGTGAGTTGAAGTTCATAATCAGGTAGATTTCTAAGATGGTCTCTTTTATCCTAATTCTGTTTTCCTACATTTAATTCTTTATGCCTAAGAACTTGAGGCAGAATTTCTCTCATTTTTGGGTACTGATATAATTATTCGGCTGCAATTACAGGCAGTGGGCTAGATTCAGGAAAAGAGAAAGCATTTGGTGTTTGTAGGAAACCACTTACTTTAAGTAAACCTTTCAGAAATGCACAACTTTCTGTTTTAAAAAGGACTATGGAAGAGTATTGAAATGCAGTCAGATAAATTGGTGGTACTTCCATGTCATCACTTCCTATTGTTAGTAGCTGCAAAAACACCTGTATTTCTTTTCTCTCATTCTGTTCTTCTTTCTCTGCCATGTCTTTCCATCTTACACACACTTATATACGCACTTTTTCTTTTTCGCACAGAGATGTACTGGCTTCTAGTTTTCCAACTTTAAATTGATTAGAACACATTAATTTTTAAATAAGTGTCACATATCCTTAACCAAGCACTAAAAGGTTGAGAAGGCTTCATGGTATAAAGTCTGATCCAAAACTCAGTGAGAAGAATTTTAAAAACGTGGGCTGCCCTTCATTAGCCCTCATGATATCTCTTGACAGGCAATGTGTGCGTACATTGCCATGCCAGGCCAGGGCAAGACCAGCTGCCATGCACCATTTACCCTCTGTCAGCAGCTTTAGTCAGAGCCTGGGCAATACTGTACACACGAGTCTGTCATACGTCAGCATCAATTAGGCTCAGTTTGCTGCGCTTGGGAAAAGCAACAGCCCTACTATTAACCATTTTTCTTCTCCCCCCCCCCATCTCCATTTGACTCTCCAAGCAAACTGTTTGATTTGGCAGAAGCATTCTCTCAGCAGTTCTTGCAAATAGTAATTGCAGTTTGTTTTAAAATAAGTCACTAATTCAGATGAGTTGTTTTCACTTCAAGAAATTGGATTTATTGGTACGACTGTTTAAATGGGGGAGTTAGATACAGCCTGTGCTCTTGCAACCATTCTAATTTTCTCTTTCAGTTGTTATGAAGAAGTGTTGGTGTCTGCATGTATGTACGCATATTTATATATAGACTTGCATATATACCCATGCACATGCACACACGGATTATAATAGTAAACTTTAAACTTATTGTAAGGCCAGGGGACTAAAATATTTCATTAACACTGTATCTTCTGACTTTCTTGTATTATATACTCAACATGGTTTCAATTTTTCAATTGTAGATATGCCTTTGCAACGTTGTTTTTCTGGATATTGTTGTTTGAAGAGCAGGGCTAAAATTTCCCCAACTTCATGAGAAACCAACATGTGTGGTCATGCCTAAATTTGACTCACTATTTTGTGGCTTTTCACTGCTATTATGGAGGGGGTGGGGACCAAGACGACCACCCATGGTGTGTTCTCGTCAAGCGGTGTGGTGAGCAAATGAGTTTGCTGATGTGCAATGAGTGTTAAAAGAACAACCTCTTTTGGCAGAGTTTTCAAGCACTTCCCTCCTTCCTCCCCTCCCCAAATTACAGCTTCTTCCTCCATATAAGTATAGAACACCCATGACTATTTATATAATAAAAGAGCTACTGTGTACTTTAATGGATAGTTAAAGACATTTTCACAGGTCTGTATCCACATGGGATTTATAAAGACTTATAGGCCTGGTCAGTTTGTAAAATCGTGATAGCCCAAGAGACTGTTGTCAGATGTTGGTAACAAGACAGTGTTTGAAAGGAATCAAAACAATATAAATCCTGTGAGATCTGTGACAGCAGGATGGGTTCTAATGGAGAGGAAGACAGGGTCGACCACCACACAAGAGAACAAGGAGAAGAAAGTGTTTTTTCTCTTTCAAGCTTGCAGCACCAGCAGGGGTAAGCAGGTTTCTAAAAAGAATCTCATCAGCGGATCAATCCAGTGTAACAGATGGAGTGCACAGATATTGTCTATCAGATTTCCATCGCATGTGGCAAACAAATACATTGTTGCAACTGTTAGCAGCAAAACTTTTCCTTTTTTTAACATTATAATTACCAAAAGTTGAAAAGAGCTGTGGGTTAATGATTTCCTAACAATAACTATAGGGGGTTTGGTGGATAGTAACTTCCCCAAGGAATACATTAGCAGGAGATATAAAGTCACTGGGCATCTTGAATGGAAGGGTTTGGATCCGCAGAAATAACTCCTTATAGTGGTGCATTTTGAAAAGTGGAAATTTTCCTAGGAGAGAGAGACTGGACTGGATCTTCATCTGCTGTAATTGGCAGGTTTACAGTGCAGACAGTGGAGACAAACCAGTCCATACCAGCTCGAAGTTTTGGGCTTTGTTGCCTTTACAAAAACATTTGCAAGAGAAAGATTTGGAAGGGCTGAGAACGATTCAGTGTGCATGCACAGTCACAGCCATAAGAGGCAAGGTGTAAGGCTATGAATTAATTTCCCAGTGTTATTAATATTGCTGTTATGAATTAGATGTTAATTTTGTTAAGCCTTGATGCAAGTATCAAAGTCTGGATGCAAATATCATAGAATCATAGAATGGTTTGGATTGGAAGGGACCTGTTAAAGATCATCTAGTCCAACCCCCAAATATGTAATGGGTCTCTCAGCATCTTCTGCATTGTTTCATTAATCTAGGAACAGAGAGAATGAAAGTGAAGTGATAGCTCTGGAGATGGGCTAATGACTGCATGGCACTCTCAGTGTTGGTGTGAATGCCATAGGTTTAGAAGTGACGGGTATCACGGATTAAATGGATAAGCTTTTAACAACAACATAAGTCACAATTAATTTTTGTAAATAACAATTGTTGGGCCTGGTAAATATGTAGTTAAGAACTAAAAGACCATGATTTAGTTACCATTTAGTTACAGAAAGTACATCAGATGTATGGCCAGATCATTTAAAAAGTTTCACTAGGCTCAAACAAACCAAGGGGGTAATAGGGTGGGTTAGTTCTGTGAACTATCTGGAAAAGGATCAGCCAGAGTTGAAGGCACAACTCAGTTGCCCAGACATACAGATTTGTGGCCATTTAAGATGACACAGGGCATCTCCCATCCTTCTGCCACTCCAGAGGAACACAGGTCTCCCATAGATCCTTTATCCATAAGGCCGACCCCACAAGGATGTCTTGAATAACATTATCTCTCACATGACTGTAGGGACCAGGGCAAATGAATCAAGCCCTGGATCTTGTCAATATGGATGTGTTGGACTAAGTTTGCACAGAGAGGTTGTGGAGTCTCCATCCATGGAGATACTCAAAACCTGACTGGGCAAGGTCCCAGGCAACCTGTTCTAGGTGACCCTGCTAGAGCAGAGAGGTCAGGCTACATGATTTCAAGACATCCCTTCCAACCAGTTCCAACAAGTCTGTGATTCTGTGAAGATCAAAGGTGAGTATAATGACAAAGCAATGCAAAATGTAGGTTCAATTCTTTGTCTTTCAGGTGTGTGAAAACGAGAATTCCCAGATTCTCAAAAGTTTAACGCCCAGCAAAATGGGTTATATTCTCAGGAGCTGTGGCAATTTGAAGTGTTAGGTTTTTGTTACAGCAAATCTGTTCACCAGTTCTCTTAGTTTTCTTTTTTAAAACATTTTGCAACATAACAAATATAGAACGTGAGAAAAGATTGACTCCATGCTTAAGACACATGGCTCAGATAGTGGTAAAGTGTTTTCAGTTCTAGATCTGCTGTGAAGTTTCTCATTAGTATGCATAAAGTCTTCTTCTCAGTCTTTCTGTGCCTCTGTTTCCCAACTTAGCAAGGAAGCTGTTTAAGGCAGGAACTAACTTTTTATCCATTGTATAAAGTGTGCTTAACCTAGCGAGACCAAATTACTACAATTACATGTCATTGATGAGGTTTGAGAGTGATTCTGGTCCAAAGAAACCAAGTGTCCAACTGAAGAAATATCAGATCTACCTTGACCTTAAATATCATTACGTTTCTGGCTAATACTGTCATTCACAACATTTCTGATCTTAAAGGTTTAGCCACAAGAAGAAAGGATTTTGCAGAAGTAAAGTGAAAAGGGAAAATGTTTGCATAGCATTTAAAACAATAGTATATTATAATGAATTTTTCTTTGCATTTTTCAGCATGTATGACATTATTCAGTATTTTGTAACTCATGCTCTAAACTTGCTGTATTTGATCAGCACTTGAGCCACCTGAAATAAAAATTGCATTATGAATCAGCTCCTATTCAAAGCCCCCCTCCCCAGTGCATTTTTTCATTTTAGTCTCCTCTTCGATTCCAAGAATTCCAAAACAAAAGCCAAAATAGCATTTACACCCTTGCTTCCTCCAAAATACCTCTTCTCCTTCTGGGCCTACTTTCTTTGCACACTAACCCTGTAATTCTAACTCTGCAGGAGCCCTGGTGTCTTTATAGTATCGTAACCAGCCTTTACATGTCTGTCTAGCTACTGAATGACCTCACTTCTGAGACGAAATAACTACACACCTATCCATGCCCCTCTTTATATGCTTATTAATTGAGACCTGCCTTCCTTTCCTCTCCCAAAGAATGGAAATTAGCAAACGCTCTCTGAACACCTCTTGCCCCATGAAGACGACTGGCAATTTGCCCTATTTCCTCCAAAGTCCCAAAGACCCCTTCCCCTAGATCTGTGAAGTGTGAGAGAGAGCTGGAGACAGGTACATATTCACCTAGTACTCAACAGTTTGTGCTGCGACCATCATGCCGCAGCCCTCAAAGTAGAAATATGAGATGTACAGAGAGCATCTTGCACCCAAAAGTACAGTTGTCTAATCACAAAGGTAAATAAAGATCTCTCATTTTGGATATAGTATGGTGTCTTTGACTTGCTTTTGAGTGCTGCTGATTCAGGCCCTGACATGCCCACTAACCTGCTAAGTGTGATGTCAGGACAGCTTTGGTTTATGTAAATACTAACAAAGAACCGTATCTAAGGTACAGGCAAACTTGCAATGAATATAAAGGAAGGCTGAGCGGGTCCTTCTTGAATAAAGCATTCTTGAATATTACTGACAAGTTTTCAGAGAGTTGTGATTGTTCGGAAACTACCTTTATGGAAACACGAGAATTAGTGATGAGTGACTTTGGTTAGGATTCTCGTCCATCTACCTGACAGAGCAAAAATTCCTTGCTAGAGACAGCATGTTTGGAGGGCTTAGGTGAGCTTGATAAACTGGGCAACTAGATGACAATGTCATTAGGGACATAAATGAAAGAGTTCAAGAAAAGTCAAAGTAATGATAATAGGAGACATAAATTACCCGGTCAGGTATTGGCTGGAATTCACTAAAGGAACTAAGGCTCTCTGTGGTACTTTATGGATTACGTGTATATATGTAAATATGTGTTATGTTGTGAGTAAAAGGAGAGCAAATAGGCTTAGCGTGAATGGGTTGTTTGTACCAATTTAAATGAATTTTGGACATATTAGTGTAAATATTCTCAGATGGCATAGAAAAAAACAGGGATACAAATTTAGCAAATAGTCTTCTCTCTATAGAAGCTAACGTGATTATGGAAGTGACATAGACTGATGTTGACAGAAATAGCTTTAGCATTTTAAGGTACAGTGTGCTGTTTCTGAAGTAAATTTTGGACACAGTGTATCATAGCCAGACATCTACCTGCTGCACCTGCTTGCCTCAAATCAGATATTTAGTTACCTAGTAATAGTGCATCTAATTATTCTCAAGGAAAAAAATTACATATATGAAACAAAAGGCTACTTTGAGACTTTGTAAAGGTTTGGTTTAATGAGTAACCACGGTACCACTTTTGTATGTACTTTATTCTGAAATACCATTGAAATAGTAATATTAGGCTCCCTTTGTTCTCATAATCTTTGGTTTGAAATACAAATGGAATTTAAGATGTTAGGTCAGTGGGTTTATTCGAGAAAGTAAAGTTTAAAGGAAGTTGTTCAGCAGTACTCTAGTAATACATTAGTGTTATAGATAAAAAGCATGTGTACCTTTACAAACCCATTTTTGGGTCTGAAGCAAATCATGGCTCAGCTGGAATTTAAGAGTGAGTCTGTATTAGGAAGTATATGCCCACAGTGGAATAGCTTTTTAACAGTTTCCATCTTTGCAAACCTTAACCAGTTTACTTTCAGCTCAGTTGTATAAAGTAGAAAATTCATAGTTTTACAAACAGTCAAAGTGAGATTTAGAAAGCCTAAGAAAATTATTAAAGATCTCAGAAAAGCCAGAGTCAAACCTTGGAGTTCTGTAGCTCCTGGTCTTGAGTATTTAAAACAGGCATTTCATTTTTATAGCCTGCAAGTTATTAAGTTATAAGTGAAAAAGTATACAGTAGTAAGGTCAGGTCTGTATGAGCATCTTTACTTGTATAATAACTGTAAACAGTAGGTTGTATTGGTGTGATGGGAATAGAAATCCCATGATAAATGAAGCTGTAAATAGCCTGAAATCTCACTGGAAGTGGTTAGGTGGAAAATTAATAACAATTAAAATTTGACAAAGCACAAGTGGCAAATGAATTGCATTCCTTCTTCCTCAAGGAAGTAGTAGAGGAAATATGAATACCCGATGCAGAAACGTTTGCCAGGTCATTGAGTTTAAGAGAAAGATCAGGAGACCAGACTGCTGGAAAAATTAGGCTTGAATGCATTGTTATGTGTATTTTAATGACCTCCAAATAGCTTAAGACTGCATTCAGAAGTAGAACAACCATATAAACAAAACTGGGGGGGTTTACTATAGTATCTGTAGACAAGAAGGAAGAGCGGACACAATTTATCTCTAGTGCAGAACAACTTGTAAAAGGGAGTGTGGTCCAGTGCAGGGTACGGAGCCAGGAGGATTGCGGGCTCCAATCTGTTCCGAGCCACCGATGCCGTCTGACCCGGGCAGGTCACTTGACTTCCTTGTGCCATTGTCAATCCAGCTGGAAAATTGGGTAACAAAAGCAGGACCTTGCTGAAAACCAGATGCTCCATCTGAGTTGAGCTGTCCTGGATAAATAAATTACAAAACATTGATAGATACCACAGTAAAACAAAGATGGGTCTACAGAGTCAGCAAGGAAGAACGAGTAATGTGGGAAAGATCCAGCTGACAGTCTTGGTTGCTTGAAGAAAGCGATTTGTCTCCAAGTTCACAGGTGAAATAAGGAGCTCACAGGATGGACACAAAACTGGTTTATGACAGAAATTAGAAAATCAGGAAGACAATGGTGTCTAGAGTCAATGCTGCGTGAGACCTGGTTTCAAGTTGTTCAAGGTCTGAAAACAATAGTGGTCATTTATTGCTTATGGTGAAAATTTAAGTGCTAAAAGGCTCTCTAGAAGATGACCATCCTGTAATTCATAACCAGATATCTGGATGGGACCATTGGAGACTGCACGTCATTCACTGGCCTTGCTTTAGTGGTATATTTTAGAGCTTTAAAGGGACCCCATTTGAAATAGTATGGCCTTTAATTTATTTTCTTTTTTTAATTTCCATGAATTTACAGCTCAGTCTTGGATCCCAAGTCCTTCAGAAGCATGTCTTACAGAAGCCAACTGCATAGGCTTTGAAACTAAACTAAACCAACAGGTTCAAATTTCGTTGGAGGTAGAGCTCTGTGTTAGAAAAAAAGATAATAGAACACATATTCCAGATCCTTGGGTTTCAAATGTGTGACATAGGGTGCCTTTTTAAAAATGTTTGGCAGTGTGCTGTACAAGAGGAATGTATTTATTTCACTATTTAAAATTACTTTTTCAATATGTGTAAAAATGTAGAGTACGTGAATTCGATATGAAAAATGATGTTGATATTTTTAAGGAAAAAATCTCTGAGTGTAGTCTAATAAACAGGCCTTTGGAAATACAATTCAGAAAATTGAAGTTAATTTCTTGGCTCTGCTAATAGTTGTTGAGTGTCTTGGCATACCATTTTGTGTCTTTTTACCTCCATTTCCCTATCTGGAAATTGGAAATAAGGATTTTTACCTCTTTTGTACAGAGCTGCTGCTGAAGAACATCAGGTAAGAATTAGGGTCAAAGTAAAGCATGTGTTGTTCACATTTCATTGCAATGAACTAAGAAGCAACCTTACGTTATTATTTCATTGTGTTATTTATATTTTTGTTCCACTGACTGATGTGGATGTGACAGAAGAGAAAGAGCAGCCACATGTATGCTCATTAACTGGAGAAGGAAGGATGTTGACTACCACACCAGCACACTTGACTTTTTCTGGCAAAGCTACACATTAAGTGCAGTTCTGAAGGTCTTGAGACACTAGTTCAGCATGTGTTTTACCACATTTTAAGACTTACATAAACATTCCAAAACCACTGTTCCATAGTAGCTTTGGGTTGCATTTAAAATAGTTGTTCTTTGGCCCCTCTGATACTGAGGATGAGGCAATGTTAACTTGAAGATTGCAAGATGCTTAGAAAGTTCTTCAGCAGGATGAAGTACTGGGTTCATCTTAATTACTGAGCCTTAAGGTGGCAGATAATTTTGGAGGCAGAAATATTGAAAAGCCACACCAATATTTACGAGAAAAAATATTTCCAAGAACCTGAAGTGTGGGTTTTTGGGAGATGTGTGCCAGAACCCAATGTCCAGCAAGCCATTAGTTTCCTGTCCTCATACTTAGTCTTGGCAAGAGAACTTTTTGTTGGAAGATGTGTTATTATGGCAGCAGTGGAATTGCTTTGAGAACCATCCAAAAACAATCTCAAGAGCTGTACAGAAAAATTCTAACTTCTCTGGACACAATAAAACTGGTATTTTCTAATTCTACAACCATGTTAAGACTTACCTGTCCTGTGGGCTGCTGTGTGTCATGCTGCTGGGTGGACCCCTTTGTTCTGGTCACCCGAGGAAATGCGCGTGTTTCCTGAAAATATGCTGCGCTGTCAGACAGGCCACGGGAGCAAAAAGGGAGTGAAAACTCAGAGGCAATAACTGAACTGAGTTCTTATATTTTAATATATTTATATGATTTTTTTCTACCTTCAGTATTAAGGCTGTTCTTATTTCTTCTCCTATGAATACACCGAGTTGTTAACTTGAACGCATAATTAAGATTCTAAATACAAACAGGCAAAATGAGAAGGTGTTTTTGCAGTTACAAGGCAGAGAGCTGTATTTGTTCTCAAAGAGCTGTATTCAGTTAGCGTCTCTGCCATAGGCATCCCAACTAATCCTGGTGAAATCACTCTGTCTCTGAGTCTTGCTTTTTCTTTGTAAGGACTAGGATAACAGACAGTTTCTCCAAGAGATGTCTGACATCTCTCCCTTGATTTTCAGCTGTCAAGGTCTGGAGTGGACTTTATCCAAGTATATTTTGTGATACCTAGGACAGTATTGCTCCTATCTTGTTTAAGCCTACCTTCTAAATCTTGTAATAGTTCCATTAGAGGAAAATGTCCTCTACTGGGAGAAATGCTGCCTAAAGCGTGAAGCAAATACTGCCTTTGCCAGTGCAACCTGGCAGTAACAATAGACTGTGAACTACAAAGGATGACGTACTGCAATTAATTTGTGAATGAGCTATTCAAGATACTATCTAAGTGATTGGGGATGGATTTGATATCTTTGTATCTTTTAGCGTCGACAGGGATCGGTTTAGAATTGGACTTAGAAAAGTTAAAGAGGCAACGACGGGGCTGTTCTTCTGTTGGCAAAACTTACTCTAATTTGCAATCATTTATGTCCCATCCTTCTCAAACCATCCACAGGGACTCCTATGCCGAATACACTAGGCTTATTAGTATGTCACAAGGTACCATGCCCAGAGTGGCTGTCCATAAGCAGCCACAGCAGAGGTGGGCAGTGTGCCATACGGACATCGCAGTACAATCATAGGCCAGTGGTCTGTCTGCGCTGTGGAATCAAATAAATTACAATAACTAGAGTTTTCAGCTTCGTTCATAAAAATCGGTTCTTGCATAACTAATTGTGAGCCGTGAGGAGCTGGACCTTCTCCTTGTTTCAGTCTGATAAATTGCCATAAGGTAAAATAAAATAGATTACTAACCAGGCACTGCTCTTCTAGGATGTCACGGGAATGTAATGCAGTTGCAAATGGGGAGGGCAGGTGGTCCAGACAACTGCAAATGGAAAGGTGTCAGCAAGACAGTCTTCTATTAAGAAGTGATGCAATTATGAAATGGTTTGAGGACCCCTATATTAACCCATAAAGCAACAGACTCTCAGAGGGAATTGCCTTCTCACTGACTTTTGCCTGCTGAGCTGTATTCCCCCCCCTCGGTAGAAGCATCTCTCTTGTAATACATTTCTGTACATTTCTGTCTGTGACAGTGAACCTTGCCATCTGCTATCAGAAAAATAGTAGAAAGACTGAAATGGGATGAAGTTAAAAAAAAAGAAAAGGCTTGCTGTAATTTCAAGGCACAGTAGTGATGGGTAGAGACTGAAACTGGCAGTAATCAAACAAATCAGAGATGAGGACTTCTAGGCCAGTCTGAGAATATCAACTTGTGCTGAAATGGTTTTTCTCAGGTGTGGGCTTAGGGAGAGAAAGCTGGGGTAAGTCCTCCATTAGCATTACCTTGAATGGTCCAGCTGCTGTGTCACGTAAAGGAGAGCTGCTGAGCTGCTGCCTGGCTCTTCCACAAGGACTTTGTTTTCCAGGGCAGTGGTTGTGGCTGCTGTAAGCATCGACCCTGTGCTTGCCAGTGCAGAGCAGACAAAGCAAATACAACTGAACTTGCATCCCGATCCGAAGCAGCATTGGTCTCATGGATGGAGAACCGTTTGGGGTTGATAAAGTTTCATCAGAAAGATTTCATTCCTGGCTCTGGTACAGTGCTAGGGAGAGGCTTTAAGCTGGCCAAACCCCGTGTCTCTGTTTCTCATCCAGCTGAACAAGACAGTGACACTTGTCTTCCCACAGGAAGGATATCGACGCCTTTGGCTGAAAGTCATCCTGCAAGTCATGGGTGTGAAACTGCTCGTGTGCTGATACGTGAAGTTGACTGTTTGGCCCTTAGCCAGCTGTGCACGTAAAGTCCCTTTGGAGACAGCAGGACTTAAACATATGCTGGAGTTTAAGCATGTGCTGAAATGCTTTGTAAATGCAGGTCTTTGTGACTAGCAATACTTATGTGATAGGATGATTAAGATCACGATCTCAGATATTTCTGAGAATGCTTTGCCTTTCCTATATAAAAAAATCTGGCTTCTGTGGCTCTACACTTATCACAATGTTATTTCAATGAAGTTTTTTTATATTTATAGTAAAGGCATGGCTTGCATGTCCTTAGGTTTTTATAGGTCTTCTTGAAGGAAGAGTGGGAAAGGGGACAAAGAAATCTAATTCAAACACTGTATCTATTTGGGGGCTGAAAAGCAACTGTTGCATTGTTTAATAAGGAAAACTCACTCAAAAATACAAAGTTAATGATATTACTAGAAGCAGGTTAAAAAGTTGGTTACGGAAGCTGAGCTTTATAAATAAGAGTGAATTCTAAGCCGAGGTCTCTGAAATGCCAATTACAGTCACTTGAGTACATGGGGACATGCTGAGCTTTTGCTGGGAGAGTTAATGAGCAATTTCATAACATGCTATATATCACTTTAAGAAGACATGATAAATTGCCACTAATGGTATTGTGTGTATAAATGGGAGCTGGTTTTGCTCTGCATTTAGTTCTAGTGATTGGGTGGTACACCTGGAAAGACTTGGATTTTAATGGGGCTTTTTTAGCACTTTTGCACCTCGTATGTTCTGGATTATATATGATTGATGGCTTTGAATGTATGGGAAGGAAAGATATGTAGATCTTAATGCTTTTAAACCATTTGTTTTCCAGTCTCTGTAAAAGGCCTCTCTGTTTTCCGGGTAATGGTTTATACTTCTCAAGTAAACAGAAGAACGGTTCTGGGACTTTGCCTTTTAAAACTATAAATCCAGTGGTTTTTTTATAGGAGGGTCATTCAGTGCTCTTAAGAAAAGATAGCTATTTTCATGCTAGTCATTAAAGACAAACAAGTAGGTGGTTCGGTAGAAGGATAATTTGATGCATGGAGTAGACAAAAAAAAAAAAGAATCAGAGTTTGCTTTGCTTTCATTCTGGGCATTCTCCTAGTTCCCCTTTCATGCGGTGAGCAAAATCTCTTTCTCCCCTGAGTCACACCAGTTTCTTCACAGCCTCAACCTTTCTGACTCCCCTCTCTCCTGCTGGACCCCGCCAGTGCTTACTTTGCCCAAAGGGGTTGCTGTTGAGCAGCGTTAAAGCATTCTCTTCTCCCCCCCTAACCTAGGGAGGGACAGACCCAAACTGGAAATCAAACCCAGGCTTCCCGTGTGGAAATGTAGACATTAACTGCGGGCTGGCCCGGCGGTGGTGCTTTCTCCGTGCTCTCCGTGGGGATGGGCAGAGGAGATTCTTGGGTTATTTAGCATTGACACCCTGGAACAGGAGTAGTGTTTAGCTGTTGCTTGTTTTTAAGCATCCATACGAGCTTAAAGCCTAGCGAATCTCCTGCACGTTTCTTGTGTGTGCAAAAACTGGTTCTTCTGAAAGGAAAACTCTTAACGCTGGCTAGAGCCGTGAGCAGTGCTGAGACGTTTGAAGCAGGCTTCTCCTGCAGCTCTTTCCACGTGCCTCGGTCCCGTGGCCTTTTGCCCTTCAAATCCTTGGGCAGATTTCAAGCTGATATTAGTGGGAGAAGTACAAACTAACTTTTCCTGCAACGTAGTTTAATACCGCAGGGTTGAAAGGCAAGTTCATTAACCCCTGCTGCCCCATGTTTTAATATATTGCTAATTGCCACTTGTTCCCTGTACTTTGTCACTTGTACCTGAATTTTTCAAGGTACAAGTTAGCTGTGCTGTTATTTGTTGCCCTAGGACTGAAAGTGCATAGATGAGATGTAAAGATCCACACACTTTCGTTCACTGTCTTAAGCATTTCATGTATCTGTTGTTCAGGAGCGAGACTGATATTCTTTAGAATAATAAAGCATAGCTTAGCCTATATTTCTCAGTTTCATGTCCCTATGTCTTTCATTGTCAGGTTGAAAGTCCAACTGGGGAAAGAGATTAGATGACTTTACAATGTTTTTGCTTTTTAAATGCTTGCTTGTTAAAATTAAATTTCTGAGTGATTACACTAAGGTACTTTGCGCCTCCCTCCCATACCTCCTTATATTTAGTTTCCATTCTTTGCAGGTATTTAATAAAACTGAAAGAGGGATGAGGCTCCCGTGTGTTAGGTACGGTAGGCCAGGTTCGTGGAGACAGGTGGGTGTCCAGCTAAATGCCATCAGGAGTTAACGTTCCCGTGCATCTTTGTGACCTGATCGCACTGCGCAAGCCCATGACAAGAGTCAGTCCCTGTTCCCAATACTTAACAATGTCCCCGGCAAGAGAGAGACATCACGACCCCCATGTTGTGAAGGACATTATTAAATGACTTCTCAGACGTGCGTCAGAGCCGGGGCCAAGCGCAGTTCTCCAGAATTCAGATGCAGTGCTGTAAGCACAAGACCAGCTTTTCTGGCGTTGGAGGAAAGCTGGGTTTTCTGCCAACTTGTGAAATTATTTGTTGAAAAAATATTTTAAGATAACATAAGTGTATAGAGTGTGTATTAAAAGACACTTAAGTTACTAAGCCACTAGAGTAACATGAGTAGAAATGAATATGTGCAGAAGTGTATTCTACCAATTTTTGCTTTCCTCTCTGATACTTATATTTAAAGTGTGATGCTACTACCTGCTTGGGTTTAACTACGAAGTATAGATGCCCAATTTAGCTTTCTACTGTTATAGAAAACAATTAAATGCTAGGAGAAATGCAAAAGAGAAAAAAAATAACTTTTGTAGCTCGATAGCTTACATTTAATAAAACAAGTGATTACCGATAATACTTTGGAAATAAAAGGCAAATTTGCTACATTTTTATTTTAAAGTTGAAATATTCCTGTTGTGTAAGACAGCACAGCTAGGGTTTCTCTAGTATATCTTTTTTTCATGTTTTTTAGTATGCTGATGCAATGGAGGAATATTTTTCTGAGAATTAAGTGATATCCATATCATCCCAATTTAAAGGTAGTCATGTCTGATAGAATGCACTGGTACCCAGCTGTGGTTTTGCTTTCAGTATATATATGTGTTTGTTCCCTGTAACTCCTAGCACAGGGAATCTGTGTTTGTAGCAATCTTTTTATTGCATTGTTTTATATCTTTTTAATACTTGAGAGTATGTTAGCATCACTTGTAAAGAGTCATGTCTTGAAATCTTGGGAGCCTAAATGCTTTGGATCTGGGCATAAGGAAAGAAAGAAATAAACCTATGTTTGTTGGGTAGTGTGTCTTGGTTGTACTTCCAGGTTCCTTAATCAGGCAGACAACAGCTACCAGGTTCTGTTTGTAATATAGCTAGGGATCATTGCAAAGTAAAAAAAAAAAAAAAAAAAAAAAAAGCTACATTGCAAACTTGCTAAAAAAAAAAAAAGGCTGCAGAGTACTCTTAACTGAGCAAAAAATGTTCCTCACCCCTCTTGGTGTGCAAAAAGATTCCCTTCATGGAAAGCAATAGAGACTTGAAGCGACAAATAGTGGGAATGCATTTGAAAGGGCAGTTATTGTCTCTTGGGCTGTTTGGGGTTTTGTTTGTTTGTTTGTTTTTGAGAGGAAGAGGGTTTGAGAGTGCACTGAAGTAACTATTACTAGTTTAATGAAAATTATTGCAAAAAGGTACATTAAATATAGTTATTTAAATGTTTCTGTTGACTTCAGTAGACAAAAATCTGGATGGAAATGCTTTTGAACAATCTAAACTCTCTCAATATAAATATTGTGAATGATATGTCAAATGTCCCATACATGCTGTAGTCAGATTCAACAATGTGGCCCAATTATGTGTTATCCTGCACTTAAATCCTCCTTGTGGATTTTTTAGTGCAAAACTTCTTTTATATCCTTCCCCAAGGTATTTTGAGACAAATACGCTTGCTTTTATTCAAAATAATGTATCTAATCTATCCAGTATTTAGGCAGAATGTCTTATCCACATTTGGCAATTTATCCTCAACACCCTGTGTTCAGGGATATTGTTGTTCTCTATTTCAGATAGGGTTTTAGCACAGTATGGACATTGCCTGTCCAGGATTTCATAGGCACACTTGAGCACCCTCTGCCCGCACAACAGATTTGCTCGGGCTGAGAAATCTTCATGTGGAAAATAGGATAATGGTAGTCTGTATGGTGTTGAACCCCAACCTCGTGAGTCCCGAAGAGAGTGAAAGTGCGTAAGGAGGGCTGTGAAACACCTGACTGATGTGGGCTTGACGTTTTCTCAGAGCACAGCAGAGTGGGCTGCCAAAGATCACGTAAAAACAATCCAGAGTGACCTCCTCAGTGTCAGGTTGCACATTGTCTACAGAGCCAGGAACTGAACCCAGCTCTCTTAAGTGTCTCAACTGCTCTGAGTAAATCAGTTATTTCTTCCATAATACATTTAAACACGTACTCTGTACCACAGTTAAGCACAGTGAGAAACCTTACCTCTTTTTAAAAAAAAAAAAAGCCTAGGAGTTAGCTTAGGGAAGGAGGAAGAAGCAAGACAGACAACTTGCAATCCAGCCCTCATATGAAAGTTGCCCCAGGCAATTTTGTTATGTGCATGGAAGCATATGATATTCATTGCGTGGGCCCATCATTAATGCTGACTCTCTGGGAACCTGTCTTATGTTGTTTCCACTTGGGGCAGGTTAGCTAGAAAATTGATCCGTTTTTGTTAAAGAGTCATTTTCTTTGCTATCTGGCAGTGGTCTCTGAAAAGATGTTTTGTCATTTTAACACTTGGTGATTGCTCTAATAGGATCTCAGAAGTCTGATGCCCAAATTGAGTTTCACACACAAAACTACTTTGTGGCTGTTTTTGACTCCCAGCATGGACAGTTTAAAATAGAGCTCAAAGGATCCCTCCCCGTTTATCCTGCAGATGAAACCATTGTTTTTATTCACATCCCTGTAATTAAAAATAGAATACATATACATTTACAGAGGGTTAGTTATCCACCCTTTTTTTATATACATTTAACTATAAACAAATAGTGATATTTAGTGTATGGTTCACAATTTCTCACAGTTGGCCACTTTGCTTAGTCTTTGATGCAATCATCATATTCAGTGGTAGTAAATACTTTCTTATTCTCAGCTCTTACTCTCCCTGGATAGAACCTATCTTCCACCCAGACTGAACAAGTTTGGAACAAAAATAAAAAAAAAAGAAATCCCATCTCTGTTCTAGTTTGGGGGAGTAAGGCCTGTGTGTAATAAAGAAGCAACTTTATTTTGCTTAAAGGTTTTTTTGAAAATTCCCACTTAGCTGCCTATTGATCAAAGAATAGTGGTTTAGTCAGTCTGATGGCTTAGAGGGATAAGATCTGTGAGAAAGAATCTTGCCTCTGACTGACTTTATTGTGTAGGCAGTAGGGGATTCCTTCTAGTGCTTTAAAAAAATATATATATATATATAAAAAAAATTTGTCTTTTGGAGAAGTGATAGTGAGAAACAGATTTTAGGACAGAGCAGGTAGAGGTGGAGGTTGTAAAAACATTCTCAGAACATGTTTCTTTAAAATTATCTGCCAACAAACCTTTGTAACAGCAACCTGATATTCCCCAAAGCCCAGCAGCTGAGGCCAGATGTTCATTAGTGATGTGAGCAGAGGCCACCATCAACTGGGGTGAAGTCAGGATGGAGCCTAGTGTGAGCACTGTGTTAGGATGTGGCCTGGGTTTGTGTGAAGGCTCTGGTCCAGGAGGAAAACTTGCAGCCTGTAGCTGTTGGTCTTGGTGGTACTGCCCAGGATACTGTGTGAAGTGAATCGACAGGATGCTCTGTGCCTGTTACGGGCGTGCTGAGCAGAGGAGGGGGGTGATGTGCTGAGGAAGGAGCCTTGACACGTTCTTCCAGTCACCCTTGGGACCTACAGTAGGTTAATGAACAAAAAACAAGGCAAGGGAAAAGTATGGATGCTGTTCCTTAACACAGGTGCCCCTACACCCACTGAGTTCTCTTTTAGGTTGACTTAGTTTAATTCAAGAATTCAGGGCTCAGACCCCCGTTGCAAAGCATTGTGCTGAGCTGTGGCTTATGGTCTACCTTAAATGCAGACTAAATTTTTTTTAGTTTAAAAAACTAATTAAATAAATTTAAACAAGAGTCAAACAGATTGCACATTTCTAGCTTCAAATTTTGCACCAGTTGAACTTGGAATTAATTTTTGGTAACTAAAGGCAGCTTCTTGATTTTTCAGAAACTTCCTTGGGGAATGGTCTTAGAACTGTCTTTCCTGCCCTAAATCCCTCTCTGGTTACACAGAAATCTGGCAAAGATCCTGCAGATGTGTGAGGTTTCATTCCTTTTTGAAAATTCTTACCTTTTTCACTCTTAACTTGAGATTGGCTATAGAGGAAATTGAAGTCAATTTTTAATACACAATACTCAGGACATGGCAAAGATCTTACATCATGTGAATGCTAAATCAGACCCTACGCCGCTTTCTTCTAGACTTAAGTTTCTACACAGCATGTCTGAACAAATGAATTTGTTGGGCAAGCACTTTGAGCCAGTATGTCTCCCTGAATCCTACCTCCCTTTTTCTGGGGGGCTGCAGAAGAAGGCTGCATTTGAGCAGAGCGCAGAATGGCATGGAGACAGACAGTGCTCAGCCTAAGCAAGCCAGGCTCAGAGAAAGCTCTGGCTGCAGCTTCCCAAGTGACTGTGCTGAAGTTATTCCGAAGTGTAAAATTATGGTTGAACGTACTTTATAATAACCATGTCCTGAAATAATTTGAACAGACACTGTTTTAAAGACTTGAGCATTATAATTTGTATTTACCATGGAAGTTTTTCCCCTCTTGCAAATTATTCTAAATGTTTCCCAGGTTGTGGGACACATTGGTGATGTTATTTTCTTGTTTTGTTTTGCTTGCTGTCTCAAAGCGTAGAACATGCACGTTACCTCCCATAATTCAAGATCTGTCATAAGCAGGTCTTTAGCTAAATTTCCATCTTTGGTTGATTGATGTTTTTTGTTTTGCTCTCTTTTTAAGGATAAGGGAAGCTATACTGTATGTGGGTATTGTAATCACAGCCTGTTTGTCCTTTCTGTCTACCAGCTCCCTTCAACCCTTCGAATATTTTTAATCTATCTTATGAAAGAGTGGAGCACTTTACTCGCCCTTGAGCATGTAGCATACGTTCACAGCAAAGGCATCTGAATGACCCCGTGGCGATCCTCTCTGTGACTTCTCTTTTGCAATCTCGTCGGCACTCTCACAAATTATGGCCAGAAATGGAAAATTGCAGCAATGCGGTAGCAGCCTGCAGCTTCTGTGTGGTACGGAGCTGGCTGCAGCGGGCTATAAAATATGATCCTTGTGTTTCAGATGATCCTCCCTCCCTCTTCCTCTTTTGTCAGTTTACTTGGAAATATGAATTTATGTGCATCAAGACAATGCAATACTATAGGTAAAACTTCCAGTCAGTCTTATGCACCAGTCAGTACCAGAATTTTAGCTGTATATTCCTCTAGGCATGTAGCTCACCGTGCAGCATTATTTTCCCACTGCAAGTTATCCATTAGCTTAAGACTTTCATAACCCAGGAGGACACTTAAATCTCTCTTCAATCATTATGCCTCTGAACACTTTCCCCTAATGTCTTGGCTTTCTTTTGGAATCTTTTGTCTTACAATTTTTATCCTACGTTTACCTGCATTGAATTGCATTTGCCATCGTACAAGAATTTTCCTGAATTACTCTAACCCTGTTTATTCTCAATGGTTAAGGTGATACCATGTGGGGAGATAGAAAAGTATGTGCTGTACTCCTCAACCATATGTCAGATGCAGAGAATGCTGAACTTAGTGCACCTCGGCTTTCTGACTGCCCCTGTGTGCATCTCAATGCAAAGCATGTGGGGATCCCCCAAAGCTTTGGTGTCTAAACGCTGCCGAGTCACACTCTCCTTCATTTTTGCTTCCTGCTGCCACAGACTGTCTCGCTCCTTAGCAAGGGAGAGGATTGCAGTGGCAGGAACCAGCCTGAACCGTGCTGACAGATCCAACAAGAAAGCAAAATAGGGAGGGTAGTGCCAGCAGGACACTGCGTACAACTGCACCCACGGGGCTTTGCTTAGGCTCTCTAGCATAGATGTTGACCTGAAAACACTTTCAGAAATCGTCATTGAAGTCATGTGGATTTGCTTATGCATAATCTTTTTTTAAAACAACAAAACAGTTTGTGCTGTCTCCAGGATTCATAGGAGCCAGCTATTTCAGAGTGTTATTTACTTTTATGATGTTTATCTTTCGCCCACTGGTGGGTGTGAACATCACTGGTTTTACAGTGTGCAAAGCAACAACCTAGGACTATTTTTGCATCGGACTTTTTTTGCCGTTTTAGTTTACACAAACTTTTCTTTTAAGGATCCCTCAGAGCTATAAAAACAATATAGCACAATCTGATGCTTCACAGTTAAGAAGAGGAAATTAAAACACCCTATGTTTTTCAATTTAGAATTAAGTACTATGTGAAGTAACCAGTGAATGCAGCTATTTAAGGCATAAAGTATGAATGATTTCAAGTATTTCATTCCAATCACTTTTCTCTCCCATTTTTGATTAATGAGGCAATGTAAAAATAGAATAAGCCTGGCATTTTAAATCGGGGTTGAATTAAATGAAAACCTAATAATTTAGAGTAGCTTACTCATCTCTCTGTAAGTGTGGATATTACTTGACATATAGTATGCATGTATCATCCTTTTCCTATGATTTATTTTTAATTGTTTAGCTTGAAATCATTTTCTTCTTCCTCTCCCCTCAGCCAGGTGAGAGCTCCTATTCACTATAATTCACTGATAAAGGTGCTTTACATAGCCAATACTTAAAATTCTTGTACAGCCATAACTTTATCTCCTTAGAAGTGTGGATTTTTGTTTGCGATTTTTTTTTTATTAAAAAGTAAATTGATACTCATTAAGAGCTTATTTAGTGTCTGACCCTTTATTTGAAGGGCATATGGCTATGAGATTGTTAAATATACAAGTGTCCTAAGAAACTTAAATTCTGTGCATAAGAATAAAGACATCGTTAGCTGATGTGACTTCGCCTCTGACCTGCAGAGTAGAAAGTTAGAATCAAGTTCTTTGTCTGGTGGAGCATCAGCAGCCATCCTTGAGATTGCAAAGATGTGCTTGCTGAGGGAAAGTTCCTTGTGTATTATGCTGTTTACCTAAGGGTTATATTCAAGACACTCTCTGAACAGCTAGGATGATTATTGAAAATGCCTTATAGTAACTTCCAGCCTAAGTTGATCGATATTGGTGCACAGCTTTACATGGGAGGGAGGGAGCTATTTAAACATTGAGAGCCTCCGGGATAACAGCGAATGAAAAAATAATGCAGAACAAATATGTTGAAGGGTTCAAGAGAGAAGAATATCTTGTCTCTGTGCAGGCAAAAAAAAAAAAAAAAGTTGTTAAATTGCAGCAGAAAACCCATTTGAATTCACTATTAATAAAGTGAAGGTGAATTTTTCCCTAGGCCAAAAAGAGGGGGGAAAAAAAAGAAAACGCAACAAATTGTAGTGCTCTTTAGTGTAAAGAGAAGCTAAGAGTTATCTGCACACGTCCTCCCATAGAAAGCTTATCTTCACTGCAAGTCTCTGAGAAGCTCTTGGTCTGTGACTCTGTACTAAGCCCCCAGCTGGGACTCATTTCCCCTCCCCAGTGCAGGCAAAATTCAGAAATACTTATTTCTATGCCAGGAACACCAGAGAAGGAAAACCTCACTTCTTTCAATGTCTTAGAACATGGAACAATGTAGAATGGCAGGATCCTAGCACCTGAAAATGATGCTCCCCCCCCCCCCGCCCCCGAACATGTAATAATTAAATGGTAAATGTTCCAATGTTTTATTTTGATGCGTAGAATTTTGCCAACGTTCAGATGATCTGTCACATTTTAGATGCCCTGATGGAGAAGGTGGGCATTGTTCTGGTTTGTTGGAATGTGAAGAGAGGAAAGGGAAGCAGTGACGCTGCAAAAAAGACTTCCTCCTCTCTCCTTCACAGAAATTAAAAATGAAAGATTCACAGAAGTCTTGTGGCAGATGATATCCTAAGAAACTGGAAGTCAGGAGAGATATCTTTGCCGCTAATTTTTTCTGACTTTTGCAAGAACCATAACCTTCCTGTGTCTCCATTCCCTGTCTGTAAACAATGAGTCTTTGGTTTTGTCAGTTCATAATGAAACCATCAGGCTGCAGTGTTGCATTCACATGATGGTTGACAAGATAGAGGAGGATACAGGAGGAGCTGGTGGGAACAGCCTGACAGAAGGGCAATGGGGGAAGGGAAGAAATGGGATTGTATCATGGAAAATGGGAAATAGGATGATCTCTTTCGCAGAGCAAGATGGAAGATGAAAACCTAGTTCTAATGGAGGCACATGGGAAGCAAATTGACTCACTGAATGATCTTTGGACATGGAGTGAAAAGTGCGATGCACCTGTAAAGCCTAGTGGTGAAAAATCTTTTCTGGTGTGTGTGGTTAAAATGATGTAGGCAGAGGAGGCTTCAACTACAGAGCCAAACAGGATGGAAACAGGATAGATTCCTCCAGTAGGTCACTTGTTGTTAGCTTTCAAAATTTAAAGGAGTTTGGAGTACTTGGCATCCTTTTTTATCAGTTGTTTGGCACGTGTGTGTTAAGGAGCAGACTGAACTTCCATCGTTGCCGAGGGTGAGATGGGAAAGTAATCAGTGTATAACTCACTGTTACTTTAATGTTTTCTGCTTTGTTTTAGCTGTGTTTGTGACTGATGGGGGATCACTGGGAAAGAAGTGATGACTCTTCATGTGAATGCCTCTTAAATATAATTCCAGTACAACTCTGCTTACCATGCTGTGCAGAAACTCTGCAGTTTTGTAGGAAAAGTAGAGCTCTAAGAACAGTCATGGAAATGCTTTGCAGTGTAGAATACTTTTTTTCTTAAATCAAGTTAGCAACATGTCTGATTGTTGTACCACAATGGAGAAGGGATTCTGTGGGGCCCGGGAAGGGGTGGATCCAGTTCCCGCCTGCACTAACCAACAACATCAACTGCTGCCCCTGACTTGGGAAACATATTTTAAGAAGTCTCACGACTGCAGCACAGGACTGTAATTTTGCTTTGTGACTCATGCTGAGATATAGTCCCTGCGTGTCTTTGTGTCTGGGCACCTAATAAAGCTCGGGCCACACCTGTTTATGGATGCAGCAAAATGGCAGAGAGTTTATTTTTATATCATTGATTCTGATGAATGCCACTTATAATCAACACCTCCATGAGGAACTGGCTTGTGTGCAGAAATGCTCTTTAATTGAAGGGTGCACATCAGCAGCGCAATGTGGTCCCGGTGTGTTTATCTCATGAAAGCCAGAACCATTACAGTTACAGAATATCAAATGCTTTGACTGGATCATATTTATTTTATGATTTCTATGATCATATATATCTTTTGATGATTTTCAAGATCATTCTTGTTTGTAAAAAGTAGAATGTGGTCACTTTAGAATGAGAGAATTAATTCTGTGAGGGGACCAGATGACGATTTCGGGAAACATTCCTGTCCTACAGAACATACAGGTCACCATGCTTTTCTGATGAGACGGAAAAATGACTTGCAAGAAGCTGTTAGGTTAATTACTCTTTAGAAAAGGGGGTTAAATTCTAAGATGTGTGCAGCACTCTGTTGATAGATTGATGACTGCTGGCAGATTAAAACAACAAAAATATTTTGGAAATGATCCCCCCCTTTTTTTAAACAACACAACAAATTGGACCTGTGAATTTTGACAATGTCTTTTGCGCTGGCAAGATTCAAACGTGCATGAAATGAAACTGCATTTTAATGCATCATTTTGAATTAGAAATGAAGGAACAATTTTAAAAATCAGTGATAGAATCGATGGGATGGTCACTTATTTTTTTTCACAGACTGTGACATAGAGCTTAGAGGATGCTTGCAGTCAGTTTTGCCCAGAGCACCTTATTTTCAAACTGAGCTGTATTAACTGGATCAGAAGCACTGCCTATTTTTAGTGCCCAGTGCTAACAAACTCGTCTTCAGACCTCTGTTTACTCAATTATTGTTGTCAACATTTTTGTCTAAACATTTTGGTTTGGGTTTTGGCAGAACACAGTTTTCCCCCCACCCATCCCATAGCTTTAGAGGTACATGTAGTGCTTGCAGAACACGCTGTATGTGCGTGTTGCACATCATGGCCAACATAGAGCTTATGGTCATCAATCATTCGATTGTTCTTTAAACACTGTTTTAACAGGCATTCGTTGTATAAATGGATCAGGTTATTGACCTTTGCCAGCAATTGCTTGCTACATGTCATCATGGCTTAATGACATTATCAAGGAACATATTCTGTATTGTAGATACTTTAAAGGGTTCATGCATTGTCTCTCACTAGGACACATGGCTGGCTAAAGTACCTTGAATTAGCAAGTTATTTGATGTCATTATTAAAATATGCAGAGCATTTCCAGCTACTTACAGAATAGGAGAGTGAAATACTTCTCTTTTCTACAAAAGCAAAGCCCAGGAAGAAGAGTTGTTTGTCATATTAGAATACTTGTTTTGAAATCCTGCTTCTTTTCTCCTTTACAATTTAATCTTCTACCTAGAATAGAGTAGTGCAGTCCTCTGAATATCCTGTGAAAATTGTTTGACTGGTCTGCAGAGCTCCAGCTGCAACTCCTCCATTTCTAGGAATACTATAGATCTAATTGGCACTATTAAATCATTACAGTACATAATAGATGGAACTTCTGACTAAATCAACTATGTTTTTAATGAAGATAAGAGTTTTTAAATTAGAATGGATACAGCATTCTTTATTTATTTGTATGGGGTGGGAAGGTTGTTAACTGTAATGGCTGATTCAATTTAAATGAGGGAAAGTAGCCAGTATTCTATAAATTTTCTCTTCTAGTTAAAATTTAAGGTGGTACTGACTTTTCAAATCCCAAATTGTGAAATTAAACTATTCAGCTGACTATTTGTAAGTTTTTCCAGTATATAGATGTACTGTGCTTTCTGTGGCTCCTCATGTCGCAATCTTAAAGTTGATTTTCTGTTCACAGGAAAACATAACACGTCACACAAATTACACAGCCTTAGAATCCTATTTTTTCCTTGTTCATTGCATTAAAATTCGGACTCTGCGTGAATCAGAGAGAGAGAGTTCTTAAAAGCTTTAAAATGGGTATTAATCAATAAATCTTCATGCCATTGCTAGAAAATAATTAAGTAGCATTACTTTCACTTTATAGCGGAGAGAGACTCTTAGAAGCGTTGGTAGCCTGCAGAATAGATATGGCCAAAATGCAAATGTTACCCTATTGTTCTGTAGTCATTCCTCCTCTAATCCAAAAACTTTTGTTGTACAATGTAAAGATCTTGCTGCTGTATTACTCCATTACATATTAGTCTTAGTCTTTGCTTTTCTCCTACTGGTTGTTTGAGATCCTGTTCTTCAATATTCTAGATTTCTGTCCCTACATTATGTTTTGCCCATTAGTATATTCCAGACACTTCTTTAATTTTTGTATTATTTTCCTTTCCATTGTTATAGCAAAATATCATCTCATGTAATTTAATTTTAATGGTGCTTATTACCAAGTTTTCCCAATGCTTAATTACCAGTTTTCCAGTGAAAAGCTGGAATATAAAGCACAAGGGATGGTCTTGAAGAAAAGTAGGATTAAGGTCAGAAGTAGTGAATTCTTACCCTTCTCTCTGACTTTGTAAGGCTCTAAGTTAGTTACACCCTTCTTTTGTCAGCTTCTGAGCTGAAAAAAATGGTAATAAGACTTTTTACTCCCGGGAATGTTGTGGAGATCTCTGTATTAATAGCAACTCCACATTTTCATAGATTTTAAAATTTGGAAGGAAAACAATAATTATTTGTCCAGGCATTCTGCATTGAGGCTGCAGAAATTCAACAGTTAATTCTGGAATAGAGAAAGTATTCCTACCACACGACTGTAAACCAGGTGTAACTTCAAGGAAGGAGGGGCAACAAGCAGGTGTAAAACTGGTGCAGGGGAGGAGAATCAGGACATAAAAGCACTATTCGAGAGTTTCTTCTAAGTAAATCTCCTCACAGCAGTCTCCATTCTTTTTACCAGGGTTACATTTGATTTCTGGCTTTGACAGCTCTCTGTTGGCAATAGGTTTCATAAATGTCTAATCCAGCTGGATTGTTCTGTCTTCACATTTCCTTCCTACATCAATAGTGTATACCATTACCAAAAAAAAAAAGAAAAAAAAAAAGAAAAAAAAAGAAAAAAAAAAAAGAAAAAAGAAGGAGAGAAAAAGCTGGTTGCTTCCATTACAGGATTTAAGATAAAACAGAAAATATAATCTTAATAATTAAAGCCATGAAGGCTGTGATGGTGTTTTGTTTTGTTTTGTTTTGTTTTGTTTTGTTTTGTTTTGTTTTGTTTTGTCTTGTTTTGTCTTGTTTTGGGTGTGGGGCAGGGGGGGAGCAAAAGCTCACAGCACATCCTTAACATCTTCAAGATAGATTCAGAGCTGTGATTTCAGCACCAAGACCTAACAAACATCGCATACAAAGTGCAGTAAATGCAGTATTCATAAATGTATATGCTCTTTGTGACTTCATGTCAGCAGGGTTCTGTAGACCCTCATTTGTATCAAATAAACTTCAAATGATAAAGAATACGTGCCAGCCAGGGACGAGTATCACTTTGAATTGTTCCTTGTGTATCATAGCTGAAATGGGAAACATGGCTGGCTTCCCGTTTGTCAAGAGTGAAAAACAGGCACGTTTTCTGTAATTATGAGTAATAGTGTCAATATAATAAATTATTCACTCATGACAACAGGATTTACATTCTATTTGCTGATAGCTTGTGAGGGATAGTGTTTGTTTTAGGAAGGTAAAATCTGACAATAATGCAGCGTACATTGTAAATCCCTATGTCACACCTGCACTGCAACAGTGAAGACAAGTGCTGATAACTTGTTTCTTACAGTATCTTCCTCCTCCATCATGGATGATACCCACATGTGCTTGCTAGGTTTTGTGCTATTACTTATCCATTCTGGGACTAGACATTTAGAAATTCATCTAACACAAAGGTTTGTGGTTGTGGCTGAGATTTCCATGGACTTCAGAAGAAATTATGATTGCACGGTATATCGATGGACAAGAGAAGTCAGATCAGAGATTGCAGGAGCATGACGAGGTGATGAGTTGTTTATGCTCAGCTCCTCGCAATCATGGCAACATGGGAGAAAGTGCAGAAATGCTTGAGTAAAAATCTAACAAGTGAATGATATCTGAGCTGAGAAAGGAATTAACGTGCTGATAGCAAATGGGGGAAGTCAGACCACGAAGGGATTGGCTATGGAAGAAATGTAGCTATTGTTTAAGGTGCTGAACTGGGAAGAGGCAATGGCATGACTAGGAAGAAAAAGAAGACTGGTATGATGCTAAAAAATGGTGTTTGTAGCAATGTTCTGCCTTACTGTAGGTGGTACATAGATTTTTGTCAAGGCTAGAGAAAAGGATGTAATAATATAAAAAAAGAGTGAGAGCCTAGAAGAGAGTTTTAGGAAGGTGACTGGATGGGACCAGTCTGTTTCCTATCGATGTCACGCAGAAAGAATTGGACAGCTTGCCCAAAAATGAGGACTGAAAAAAGAGAGCTGAGTAAAAAAAGATGTTGAGGCTGGATGGAAAAGAGGATGATCATGTTGCATGTCATGAGAATAGATGGAGTGGAGACGTGTTGGGGGGTCAAGGAACTTCTGTGTTGAATTTGAGTTGAAGGCTAAGCAATGAGAGAGATGGGAGAGGAAATAGCAGTGTAGCAGAGAGGGAAATTTGTCAGTTATTAAATAGGAGCTGAGTTTGTGCATGAGGTTGTCCAGGCGTAAATCAACTGCAGACCACTGGGGAGGAAGGGAAACAGAACCAGAGCCTCACACAGCCCTCACAGAGAGGGCAGGATCCTGGGTGCAAATGGAGGAGGAGATTTCAAAAGGGAAAGCATGACCAGTTGTATCAAAGGCACATGTGAGCTCTCATCATCCACCAGCTTCTCATCTGGGAAGCTTCCCTGTCCCTCCATCCATCCTTGTGTTAAGCAGAGGAGCTGGCTTTCGCTGTGTCAGTAGGAGCAAGCCAACACTCTGGTTTGGGGTGGGATTGCTTTCAAAATGCTACTTATCTCCTACATTGTCTCTGGGTTTGGGATGGTAGATTTCTAAGAGGAATACCCACATGCACCCAAGGTTGAAGTGATAGTTTGAAGTTGAATGGGAGGCACCAAAAAATTCTGATCATTTGCTGTAAGATGTCCTGGTAACAGAAGCTAAGCAGTATGCGGGCCCTCGCTTCTTTTAGTGGAATTCTAGTAGAAATATTATTTACCCCTGTTTTACAGGTAGAGTAAATAGGACAAAAGAAATAAGGTGACTTGCCAAAAAATCAAACAAGAGATCTGTGGTCAGCTCATAGTCCCTTGCTTGTAAGTACTCTGTTTTATTTCTTTGTAATTCAAAAGCAATTAAAACCATAAAAAGAAATTAAATAAAACCTAGCATGTCTTCAGCAATTCCTTTGCTAAAACTTGTGATACGATGTAAAAGAAGCTGAGGCTTTCCTCCTTGATAATATGTCAAAAAATTATTAAATTTTTCTTTTTCCTTAAGTAGGAATAATATTTAATTGTCATCTAAACTGCTTCTTTAAAATCCCATTGTTTTACCCATAATAATCCAAGAACATTTAATAAGTCTTAAAATATTCATAACACACAGAGATCATTACTCTTGAGACCTTTGTACAAAGCGGTGAAGTGTGTTAGACATATGGCAGAAACCTCTTCATTTCTTATTTCTTGCTATGATTATATGAAAGAAAGGAAAATTCTCTGTTCTTTTCCCCATTGCAATCTGCATGCCATTGTTTTATCTGTTGTGGGCCAAAGTCATCTCATACACATGTTCACTGAAGAACATGGAGTTAATCAGGCTTGAATTTAGCTCAGTAAACATAAGCACAGTACTGGTAAATTGCTGTTTTGTTTCAGTTTTCCATACAGTATTTCAGATAACAAAAAAGAGGAAATAATTTATTTCTATATCCCATATGACATTAACAGCCCAAACTGTGTTGCATGACAGATGCTGGTACCTACTTTTTATATGATTGGTAATTATCTAAAACCGTTAATTGCTGTGGCATTGAGTATTAAGAAGAAAACAAAGAACAATTGATATGTCCTGCATTGGAAATGTATCATAAATATCAGAAGCCTTTGTCACAGTACTGACTGTATGTAGAGAGGATGAACAATTTTGTTTTAATTATGTTTCAGTGTGATTGTCTAAAGTCAAGTGGAACCTCCATGGATTATATCTAAAATAAAACTGTGGTTACAGTATATGGTCATAATCCCCAGATCTGTTGTGTCGAAATGACAGTATAATGAGTAGAAGTTAAAATGTCCTCTGCTTTCAAGTCATCATGGTTGTCATTTGATTAAATAATGGTGCATTCTGTTTGATGTCTTGGCTTTATTATTCAGAAGCACTTCAGTATATGTGTCCTACCTTTGTATTATGTGCTCCTGGCAGCCAGGTATCCATATAGGTTCTTGTTTACACACCTGCAATGGATACACTGTATGTTTAGCTTGCATATGTGCTGCTTGAATACGGAATTTTAATTATTCCTCTTAATTATGGTGCATTCACCAAAAAGAGGGAAATCATTGGTCAGGTACAAAAAGAAACTGCTTAGTATTTGAAGGAATTTGATAATTTTGTTGTAGTTCGTAGCTTGGCAGGTGGTAATAATGCTATGCCAGCACTGTCAAAATATGAAAATTAAAGTGACGATGGGTTTTAATGAAATCCATTTGACAAATATAATTAAGGTGTTTTAATATGAAGCCCTGTAATAAAGACTACCGGTGGACTCCCTGAGGTCCTGACTAATTGTGTAGATTGCTTTTAAGCTTTGAATAGTTTTATTGGATAATGAACTGTTAAGAAGTGTTAGATCTTTCTTAAGCAGAATTTGGTTTGAAAAAGAAGAGGAGAGACAGGCCTGAGGTGTGGCATTTTAAACATAATTAGAAGAGAGATTTAAGTTAACATCTTTGATCTTGCTGTCAGTTTTTGATTAGAGCTGTAAATGCTTTAATCAAGTGCAGTGTAGTCATTACATTTCTAACTGTTTTTAAACTGCGAAATTACTGAGACACTGACATCAGTTTAACACTTCTTGAGAATTTCCAGCAAAGTTATGTTTGTAAACTGGGTGCTTGCATTAAAATGTCATCCTGCAATAATTTACCAATTCCGTAGATCATGGGATAATTATATTTTGGTGCTCAAATAACTTGGAAATCCTTTATGAGATTAAACATAATGTCCTGTAGTTAAGGAGAGTGTGCCACTTCAGATTTCATTTTAAAAATAATTTCTAATATGTTTTTTTCAATTAAAATGGTATTCAAGCTAGTACTTATAATGAAAATGAATATATAAGAAGCTAAGTGCAGTATTTGAATGCCTTCCATAAGAATACAATCCTTTTAATGATAGATATTGTGTTCTGCCAATGTGGATTCCTTCACACCCATTTTAGAAACAGGGAAACAGGCACAAATATTTACCAGGTGTACAGTAGTGGCTGAGCCAGTAATGAAATTGTGTTCTCTCAAATCCCTATCCTGCAATGTTAAAGACTGCTTGAAGAAATTTCAGAAAGATCAATTTATTTATTTTTTTACTGGTGTCCAAAACAGCAATAAAATGTGAAAATGGCCATGGGCACAGGTATGTAACATCAGTGAGGATGGTCGGCTCGATGGTACCTGCCCATAGGTGGCATGCCTTTCATTTCAAATACAGAACCCAGCAGTCCCAGGTCCTTTCCCAGATCTGACCTTGCCCTCCCTGTGTTCTTGATCTTTGAGCACGACAGAAAATCCAGATACTTGTCTCTTTACTGTGTCGGGCTAGAGGCTACTGGGCATACTGTTTTGCTCGTGTTGGTCCTCTAGAAATGTAGAAATAAGAGACAGCAAAGAAAAACGTACTTAATCTGTTCTGTCTGCAGCATACAGAACATTCACACAAATAAATGTTAACAGTGGTCTGCCAGCAAGTCCTACGAAATTGTTAATTACATCCCACAGCAGACCACCTGATGTCTTTGGCAGCATGTCCTACACGCTAATACATCTGAGGGCTGGCAGACCAGAAGAGAGGGGAGATATGATCCAAACGTAGGACATCCTTACAAAGGCTGTTCAGCTGCCAGCACTTCTTCGTGGCACCTCCAGTGCACGTATCTCTGCTGACTGCAATTCAAGTAACACCCAACAGAGAGAAGTAGTCTCTCTGGTAACCCTGACCCAAATCATCGGTGACTCAAAGACCATGTCCAGTAGCTGGGATGGCACTTGGAGTGCTGCAGGCAGCTGCTTCAGGAGAATCCAAGCAAAAACTGTTGCCCCATGCGGTAACCTGCTCTGTTCTGGATCAGTTTGCTTTTAGAAGTCTCCAGGTTTGCCCCCAGTTAAACCACGTAGCGGTAATCTAATGTAGAGATCCCAAAAGCATTGATAAGTGTTGCTGAGTTCCTCCATCACAAGATACCACACTTGTCATCTTAGACACTTACCGAAAAATCACTTTTTGCAACAATTTTTCCTTGCAGGGATGCCTTAGAAACAAACTGTGTCTACATGCAGTAAAGACCCCATGTAAGTCTACCTCTTAAACACCATCTGAAGGGCTTAACTTGATCCTTAAAATACGATTCTGCTCTGAGGAGTGCTGAAAAAAATGTATTATGGGAAAGTCTTTATTTCTATCTCAGCAATTTCCAGAAGAAATATCTTTGTTTGACAAGTACAAGAGCAGAGACTTTTTTAATTTATTTTTTTAAAATATACGTAGCCCTGCAAACTCAGCCTGGATTTTAAAATCAGTCTGGATTCTTTCCTTCTTGTATACCTCCTGATAACAGTGATTTGCCAGGCCATCAGGTATTTTTCATTGTTCCCTCTGTTCCCTTACTGTGGGTTTATTGAGGTAGTGGTTTTCTCAGCATTACTCTGTGTGTAATCGAAGGCAACGTTGCAGATGGAAATAACTAGCACTTAGCTCATGTGTGTGAAAAAGGAGCAAAATCCATAGCTGCATTGGTCCTGCAGGGTAAAAATAAAAATATAAACAAAGGAAAAATGGCTTCAGGTGGGAAGGTATAAGAGGAGGAAGACAGGAGTCTATAAGAGGTGTGCTGTGTAAGCAGCACAGAGATGGTTATGTTGATGTTTTTCCTGTAGGTGTGGGTTTTTAAATTGCTGTATATTTCAAATGAACACAGATTCTAATTGGTGGGTATAAATATCATTGTGTATAAAACCAAGATTCAAAATGTAGTAAAATATACAAACTACTGAGCTTCATCACCAAACAAATCATAGAATCGTAGAATCATTTAGGTTGGAAAAGACCTTTAAGATCATCGAGTCCAACTGTTAAAAATACAGCTAAGTAAGCATCTCGTAGAGATCCCTCCAGAGGCCAGAATAAAATTCTGGGGCAGAGCTGGGACTTGAACCACAGCCAGCCCAATAAGCTATGGACTGTCCCTTCCCTCTGCTCCTTGTCCCTCCATCTCCAAGTAGCTGCTTCAGATCCCTAGAGTCCTGATAGAAGAAACATTCTTCTCTGTGAGCAAAACCACTATCATGACAAAACTGCTGTGCATTAGACATCACACAGTTTTCTAGCTGTAAATTACCCACTGAATAAACTAACATTATCTTGAAAGGATTTTTCCCTCTCCAAATTGCCACCTCTTTTGAGAGATATTACATTTTCAAGGGAAACTGAAGCTTCATGAATAATTTTGAATTCATTTTGCCTCCTTTTATAGATCAACTTTTAAAAGATTTTTTTGTTTTTGGTAGAAACCTTGAACAATAACTTTCCTCAGCAATCTCTTTATTATTATTTTTTAAACCTCGGTACTTTCAGCCTCCAACTTTGTAATACAGTTCTTTTATATGGCATTTGGATTTTGAGAGATTTAGTTGGTGGAAAAATGGGAAACGTTGAAAGGATGAGCTAATTAATGTTCCCTCAGCCTATCTCAAGTAAGCTATTGTGTTAGAGTTTTGCCATGTTTGTAATTTATGCCTGTTAAACCTTTGTTTTATCGTCTATTACTGACTTCTAGGCTTCTGTTTGCACTTACTGTCTCTAACAAGCATTTCATTTTATATGGAGAAAAAAATGGTGTCAGTTACTTTTACTGTACCCAAAAAGGAGAATGGGATTTGCCAATGATAAATGGGGAAGTTGACTAGCTAACTAATAAAGATTTGTCTTAATCAAGTATGATTTGTCAGAACAGGAGCGCACTGGGGTCAGGGCACACGCAATGAATAATACAGCATTCACTGGAGAAAAGGACCAGGCAAAAGGCCTCATAAATATGCTGCGATTACCCATTGCTAATTCGTATTCAAAGAATGAGTTGCACTGAAGCCAGCTTCGAGGTTGCTGAGCTGTTCACCTGCTTTGTGGGCTTTCCGATGTTTAAGAAAGTTTTATATATATATATATATATATATACACACTGTTTTCAGAATGCTTTATTTTTGCACAGACTGCTACAGTTTTTGGTCAATGATTTTAAGCATTATTTATTAATCATCCTCTAGGTTTGTTTTATTTTTCTAATGTCTGGACACCTTTTTTTTTTTCTATTTTTAGTTGTTTAAATATGAATGTGAATACAGCAGAAGATAGTTCCATTCACATTTAAAATGAATTGCTGAACAGTGCAAGAAAGGTTAAAACACTCTTTAGCTCTATGGAAGTATTAAAGATCAAACAAGCATAGACTTTTTGCTTGTGTTGCCAGCTTTCCTGACTTTCTAATTGGTCTGTGGATTCAGGATAAACCTGGTACATCAGGATGTTGGGGGAAACCTGAACAAACCCAAATGTCATTTTATTTGGCTCTGGCTTTGTTTTCATTTGTTGACATTGCTTTTTGCTTCAAGGAGCCACTTCTCAGATTGAAACAGTTGAAGGATATACTCTTCTCATAGATTTTCTGATGTCCAGAAACTAAGATACCGCAAAGAACCTTGTTCCTATTGATAAGTTTTATTCTTCAAGACCCGTTTACATAATGGGTCATGAAGAATCATTTTTAAAAATATAACATTGTTTCAGTGCTTACAGATATAACTAGCAGACTTTGTTCTTCATCTTTGTACTGTTTAAGTGTCATATGCTGCGGGTTTGTGTAGTTAAGTAAGTTTTAAAAAAATCTCTTGCTCCACACTTCAATTTTAAAATAAATTTCAACATTTCAAAACATTTTCTGCTCTTTTGAAAACCTAATGTGACTTTGTTTTCTGTTTTCTGGTTGGCTGATAGTCTGTCTCATCTATTTTGTGCTCAACTCTGTGTCTTGAAGTGCATTTATTGCTTTAAGAGTAAATCAGCTATAGAGGTAGGGCCAACTTTACAAGCCTCAAGCTGCTGAATGCAGGAGGCTAAGTTGCCAACTCTCTGCCTACACATTTTAAGTCTTTGAAATAACCAGTACTGCAGGGTCCAAAATAATTATTTACACTGCTTTGAGTTTATAGCAAACTTGGTAGAAGGTGGAGCATTTTTGATTAAATTATGACTATGAATCCAGCCTTAGTTAGATGAACCAAAGATCACTGTTGTGTCATCTCAGTGCTGTTTGGAGTCGTAGGTTTAATTAAGTGATGGTTTATGGATCAAGTTTTAGAGAGTATGTTTCTGCAACTTAGTTTAGGTGCAGTCAAGATTGTTAATGCTCTCCCCTGCTAAATCGCTTTCAGAAAAGTTCAAAACTGGCAGTCCTATAATGAAGCAGCATCCGTTCCCTGCACCACCGCTCAGAGTGAGCAGGGACTGCTTCCGTCCTGACAGCACTTAAAGTAGTTAGAAAAGAAGATACTGAGGGTTGGTTCCCAACTTCACTTACATGAGTGATTGAAGCGGGGGTAGCAAGTTGTTTACTTATTGATGCACTAAGCACGGATTTCTTTTGCCTTAGAACTTTTTTGAAGGGGGGGGTGGGGGGAAGAAGATGCAAAGGGAGGAATTCGGAACGGATGAGCATTGCCGAGCTGGTGCATGGTTAGAACAATGGCTGGACTTCAATGTAGACAAGCGCTCAGGAGAATCAAAGTCTGCCACCTCCTGCGAATGTTGCTGTGAGGATGTTAGTGAGGGAGCTCAGATAGATGGGTTATGGGAGTAGACAGAAAAAAATAGATCAGTTACTGAGAAATGAGTAGTTTTATACCAGCAGATTGATGTGAGTTAGGATTTCAGAAAAGGTATGAAACCATAGAAAAAGAAAAGGCTACTAGAGGTGAAGTTACGAGGTCTGTCATATATTGTCATTCTCCTTTCTTTTTCCTATTTTCTTCTCATTCATCTGCCTTTTTTTTCCTGTGGAAGGACAGAATAGGCCTGGACCATGGGAGGTGTTGGTTATTAAATGCTCCCAGCTTGTTCTTAAAGGCATGTGGCATCTTCCTCAAATATATTTTCTTCCTTATTTTGAACAAAGCACAAAGCCTGAATTCTGATTCGGTGTTCGGATGTTTTTCTTTCTGATTTCCCTGACCTCGGGATCAATGGACCCCTTTTACTGTTGGTCAGTGAAAATAATTTCATGAATATCCATTATAGCTTATAGGGACCTTTTTCATTTGAAAAACATTTGTATTTTAAGTTTGGTGGCCATCTTGGACTTTGGAGGATTGGGAGGTATTTTTAGGTGTTTTTTGCTTTCACAGTAACACTGGGCAACTTCTTGTATCCTCTTGCAACTGAACTTCTGACAGCTCTGGAAGTGTTGGATGTCCTCAGTGTACGCTGTTGACTGTCAGTACTCTTTCTACCGGTTCAGCATTTGCTGAAGAGGCCAACTAGGCCCTACATCATGTAGCTAATTCTTATTTTATTGTGTTAAGTGACCACTTAACAGCATGCAGATTAACTTCTCTGTTGCAAATTCTTGAGGCATTTGAACACCAACTCTCATGGTTCACTGTTCTCTTAATGCTCTACAAATTGTCTCTCCACTGGCTTATAGCCATTATGTTATCCTTCATTTATCTGTGTTAACATGTACTTGCTGTTTAATAACTTTAATGATCTAAGTCCTTCTGTCTCTAAGTATATTGGCTGTTCAATGTAAATATATATCAACTGCGAATTTGTAAATTTATAGGACTTTTACCTGTGCCCCTACACTTAAAGATATGTCATCACTTTCTTTATTAACTTTCTGCTGCCAGAAGCATAAAGCATTTGACTCAACCCTGAATTCTTCTAACTCCTGCAACATATATTTTCCAAGTTTGTAAATCTACTTGCTGTCACCTCTGAACAGCTAGCATTTAACGCTTTCTAGCATTTTTTTCCAGAAACTGCTGTTCATGATTTATCTCTTTTAGTCTCCTAAAATCTAAACTTTTAATCTGTCCAAAATGGAGCGGCTTTTGGAAAAAATGTGTCCCAGCCTTGAATATGTTTACTCAGTTTCTGCCTGTGTCGGCATAGTTCTTCTCCAAAAATCTTCCATAAGCTTTTGCTACATCTTCAGAGCATGAGATGTCTCTATGCAAAGACAACACAGAATTGCACTCCCCAAACGGCGTTATTCACTAGGCAAGGCTGAGGATCTCAGGGTGGAAATGTTCTCCATTCCTACTCTGATTCCTTTTCTCACAACACACAGTGGTTTTCTGAGTTTATTTCATGATTCTGTAGATCAGCCGTCTTGATTTTTAACATGATCTTCTGCTTTTCCCAGTGTAAATTAGTTTGTCTTTTCCCACCTCTAATTACATAGCTCAGATGCATGCATTGTACATATGATGAGATTGGGCAAATTGTACTTCCAGGCACCGTCTCCATGATTTGGTTGTTTTTAAGCTTTTTTTACATTTTAAACCATATCAGAATATCTGCTGCCTCTTATGAAATGTATTTATATATACACACACACACAGGGTACACTTGGAGAGGAAAAGTGTTGTATAAACCATGTTGGATTATTTTATTTTTCATATGAAAAGAAAAATTAGGACTCTGTCTTCAAAATTCGTAAAAATGCATGTTTATTTATCCAAAAGCCTGGAGAGGCTCATTCTGTTTCATTCTTGTCTCCTGAGTAAATATATTAGTCATTCTTAAGGAAAAAAGTATTATTGACTTGAGTGATTAGGAAAAGCTCTTTCAGAATCAGTTTAGCTGATAAAGTAAATAAATGTTTAAATGGCTGGAGGCAAAAAAAGGAAAAGAAAAACCAGTCAAGCACAACTTATTTTGCGTCCTTGATATGTGTGTAGGTACTAGAAATCAAGCTTTGTGGAACATGTATTAAATAATTATGATTTGTACATATAAATAAATACTGCATATAGGTTACAGGCAAATTCCAAAGTAAGGGCATACTCAGAAGTGTAAAGCATCACTCGAAGTAATCATTGTCTTCTGGGTTTTTCTCAGTATAAAAGTTGAAAACCATGTCCCAGTTTTTGCACACATGAGGGGGTAAGTTGGGTTTGCATTTGTTGGTTTTTTGGGAGTTTTGTTTTTTCTTCAGTTGGGGAAAGCGTCTTCATTCTTCTAATTAGGATCAGTGTTTTAGGATAAGAAATGTTTTTTTTTTTTTTTTTGCATAACACAGTCTCATAAAACCAGGCACCATTTGTGTTGGACCCACAACAAAGCATTATTAAAGTGTTCAGCACTAAAGGGGCTGATTTCCCATACCTTGCTCAAACACCTTTAAGGCGGAATACATTTAGAGATGTGAATTTTAGTACTCACCCTTTAAGATTGATGCTTGTTAATATTGTTATGTACTTTTTCAGAAATTTTTTTCTGTTCATCACAGCATTGTTTAAGACTGAGATAATTGCTATATCGAATATTCCTGCCCTCTGTCAGTACACAGATAATAATGATGTAAATGCATTCACCCTTCTGCTTCTCATAGTTTAGCTGTAATTTTAGAACATAATTTTAGGCATCTCTTTGGGAATTTCAGTTAGAAGAGGCAGCACCACGCAGTCTTTTGTCGGGCTTGGGACTGCACTGTACTAAACATTGTCCGTATGTACCAACTAAAAGGATGGGATAATCCCCAAATAATTGAGGTTGTTAAGATTCTGTGGAAATAATACCATTACTGGCAACATGCAACACCCTTCAGTTTGTGTATTGGTCTTAATTCATGCATCTGCACTACAGTATATCTTAGAAACCTGACCTTCTCACATAACTGTAGTAGCATCATCAATGATTTGCATTATAAGTAGTCTGGAAAGATCTATACAACACTGTTGCACTAAAAGCATGAATCTGCCACATAGATGAAGGTTTTAACTGGCAGGAAAACATCAGAGTCGTGGGGAAACTTGAAAAATTATAGCAAGCAGATAGCAATGATATCAAGCTTGTACTTTGCTGTATTGTGGGCTAGCGTTACCTTTTTTATCAGTCCCAGGCACCTTCAGTTGCAAACCAAGTGGGGAGACATGTCTTCATATCATTTATAAGTCTGTATTTTCTTTATTTATTAATATTTTTGTTTGACTGTCTTCACCTTCCAACTAAAAATCAAGTTTCACTGTCATCAGTGAATTTTCTGAGTAGAACAAGGATATGAAGAGGATCAGTGGATAAAGGTGTCAATTTATGTTTGCAAACTTATTGTGAGATTATGTTACCTCCGTTATGTCTCTTTGTTCAACTTATGTTGTTATTTTAGCCCAAAAAAGGCCAAAGATCATCAACTAAAGTGCATGTAGAGTAAAGCTGCTCCTGTAAAATTGATGATCCGTCCAATTATTTATCTATAGAGGCTGCTGGGAAGAAATGCAACTATCTCAGTTCTCAGACCCCTCTGCTAGGTTGAACTTCATGGCTGAAGGTTTAATCCCTAAGTGTCATATCAACAATTCATTCTGTGATATTCTGGCTGACATGCTCTCCTTCCTTATTTATTGATGTCTTCAGTCATCGACAATGAGAGGAAAATACACTATTCGTCAAAGTGACGGTGTTTTACCCTCACTTACAGTTGATGCTGCTGTCACATTGATGGTTGGAAAATAAACTCAATCATTATAAAAAGCTAAGAGTGTGAACTTGCCAGTGACAGGAAGAGGATAAAAAAAAACCCACAGTAACTTGCTTAAAATTGGTCTAATAAAAATAGAGCTGTTTCCTATAAAGATATTTGTGAGCTTTGTTTGTGAAATACCAAGCCATTTTAGCCATTTACTTTGTAGTTATTCCTTTGAAAGAAAATCCGCTCCTCGCACTCCTTTATGTCTGTGCAAACATATGTATAATTTTTAGCAATAAATATTTGTTATCATTCCATCTCCTGCTACTTGGTTAGTAATTTGTTGATTTTTTCCCTCTCTATTTTTAAGGGATTTTGCTCGGGTTTTTTCCTCCAGATTACACTGAATGCATGTATCTTTTTGTGCATTACAGTATTTTGGGTGCTTTGATGAGGAATAAGCTCAGTATAGTTTCATCCAGTAAGTCTTTTGACATGCAAACATAGGCAAAGCTCTGTCTCGAATTGTTTTCTTAGGCTACCATTTGTATAGCTGTACTGCACCTTACAGCTTTTTTAACTCAATAAGCACATCTTACCACATTTCACCTTTGGGAGGCATTGTATATACAGCTAAAAGTAAAGAGCAGCAAGCCAAGAGGGACAAGATAGCATAATGAGGATGTCAATTTGTGGTCAGATATCTGAGGAAATATTTATCTTACTTGTACTGTACTTGGCAACAGATAGAGAAATATATATGTAATGAATTTCCTTAGACTTTATCTGGCAGAGCGTGTACCTTGTGTTAAATGGATTTAGAAAAAAACTTGCTTGTCTCAAATTTTTAAAGTTTGAGGTGATTCTGCTTTGGATTGTTTCCTGAAACCAGACTGTATCTATTAAAAAATAGGAGTAGTCATGTTTGCTCTACTAACATATTGGTGAATTTTTAATGATTAATTTTCTTGAGGCTCCTCAAATAATGACATTTTAAGATCCCAGATCCCACTCATTCACTAGAACAAAAGCAAGGCATGATTTTTGTTGTTTATGAAAAAAAATCATGTTTTTGTAGTTTTACTCAGTTTTGGTGTGTATCTCTGGCAAGCTAGCTAAGTAGCCTAAATGAACGTGCACAGAAATGCTGGTTGTCTCACACGTGCTGTGTGTCCTGAGGCAAGCTACAGCTGCTTCAGCTCCTTGTGTCTGTTTCCTCATCTGTAAAATGGGAATGATTTAACTTATTTTTCTCCTTCAGGGAAATACAGGGAGGGTTTCTTAATGTTTCTGTAGAGCTTTGAAGATTAAAATCTCTTCTCTATACTTGCTGCTAATATTTCAGTGTTAGAGGAGCATTTGACTGAAGCTGTTTGAAGACTAAAGTTTTGGCGTCTTGTGTTGTCTTTGTACCATATCTTGAGGCCTCTCCACTATAATTTTGCAACCTTTAGTTCAGCATAAGCTGCAGAAGCAAACAACCCTTGTGTAAACAAACGGTGATGACAATAGATTAATGTATATGTCTGCTATTAAAAGCATCAGGAGATCTATTACAGCGTATCTCTAAGCTTGCCAGAAACAGTCCATGATGGAGCAAAATAGACACCAGTAACTGGGCTTAGCCTGAAAAAACTTTCATTTAAGCATCAACGGTAATTGCTGAGAGGCACAGAGAGCATTTTTCTTCTAATATGACTTCTCAGTGTCTTTAAAGGTATAAGGGTGGCTGGTGTTTTAGCAACGACTTCCTGGCTTCCTTTCTAAGACAAGGAGTGGGCTTAAGGAGCGTGTGGGAAGTATGAACACCCAGGACTTAGAGCAAGTCTGAAAGTCTTCTTGCCTTTGTTTCACAGACCAAAGGTCAGCGTCAATTCCCAGGGCCTAGACAACCTCAAGAGATTGCAGGGGGGACAGCTTCTGGTTTAGTTGTTACTTCTTCAGTTTTACGTTGCTTGAAAAACTTAAAATTTAGTATAACGATGTCTGCCTCTTTGCAGTTAGGAGGAGTGATTAGGCTACCACATGTATTAAGTGCTGTTGTTACAGTCTAACCTGGCATTTTGAGGCCTTACAGGCACAAGCTATATTTTTCATGATTTACAATTTGATTTTTTAATGCAGAGCAGATTGGACAGGAGATGCTGGAAAACCTCAGCCATGACAGAGAGAAGATCCAGCGTGCTCGGGAAAGGGTAAGTTTGATAATAAGTAATTGCTGGTCTCGGATTTTATTTGCTTTGGGCAAGTTCTCTGTGCATGCAAAAATAATCCAGCATATTGATTAGTTTCATATAAATCAGCTGCTATCGTGAGATGTGATCACCATCTGCAGCAAAGCACTTAGAAAGTGTCTTACATGGGCCTAATCCTGCAAAGCCTCTCCTACAGGCAGTCACGCTGAAGTCACCAAACCCGCTGTTGGAAGCACGCTTTCTGTCACTAACATCACAGATAAGTCAGTTTTCTGTCCTTTGAAGTATTTGTTACAGTGTCCATTGCAATGACTTCTTGGACTTTCTATGAAACAAAGTTCAGTATCATGATTTAGCTTCTAATAATTGGTCGACCTTGTAACTGCAAATGCTAGTAGTTGCCTCCTTAGGCAATGCTGTGTGAAAGAACAGGTAGTGGTTTCTTACACTGCTGCTCTGTCGCTGCAGTCAAGACAACATATCTGTGTAATTTTTGGCTTATGTTGCCTCCATAGGGATCATCTTTACCCTGTAACGTTAATGAAGATGCCCAGAAGCCTATCCATCCAACGCATACAACTTCTCTGAACTTCAGTCTAAGAAATTTGCCTCCCTGGTTCTGATTTCTGCTCACAGAACCAGGAGCGACTGCACTTGTGGCTTTCTGTCCATGACACGCTGATCAGATACTTTCCTGAGTGTCCAATTTTGCCATAGCTAAGTCCTCCTACAGGCCTCTAGCTGACCAATGCCACCTAAGAAAACTCTGGGTAGCTTTGGTTGGTAAAGCCTCATATGACAGCTTTAATGAGGCATTTTCTGTCTGCTGTACCAGTTGCTTTCTGAAGTCCGGAGCACTAGCTGCTTTAAAACATTAAGTATAACTAAATCATGAAATGTAACTAAGGGTTGTGAGCTTTACCAAGTGTTGTTCAGGCAACTTTGTGTCTTATTTCACCTCCGCTCCTCACATCCCTAGCGACTGTTGAGTCTGAAATGCTTTTCTGTTTCTAGCTGGACGAGTAAAACCTAGGCAATGGAGATGAATACCATGTATCCCTTTCTGCTGATCCTAAAAATCCTTGGGAAAGAGAAAGAGGGAGTGTAGTTCTGATGTCTCTGTGTACACATGGTTCATAGCATACCTTTTCCTTTTCTGTGCTTTCCGCCTGAAGAGCAAATTTCTTTGATGGCAAAACCTGTAAGCTGCAAGGGGCAAGATTAAAACTAAAGGTATTATAGGAAAGTGTATCCCACCACAGTGCATAGACCTCTTGTCATAAATGGAAGATCTCAAATTCCACGTTTTTATCATATGCCACTTAAAATATTTTGTTTAGGGAATTCAGAAAAATTCTCTGGTGGAGCCACATGACTGGACCTGTCCCAGCTGTCAGTATACTCAGATGTACGGTCAGGGATGAACTTGGATAACTTGGCAAGTTTTCAATTTTCTGGAGATTTTTTAAAGACCAGGACAGAGGGTGGTCTATAAATGCATAATAGCTTTACACTGAATACATGGTGTTATTATCTTATCAACCAGGGAACAAACTTGTCTTCTGAAAGTCAAATGTCAGCTTGAGTATGATGGTCAGTTCTTAGTGGTTCAATGTTGTGAAAATTAGGAATATTTTCTTATGAGCAAAATTTAAATGAGTTCATGTCTCTATAGTTTGGTTAAATTTACATATATGAGTTTTCCTATCTGTAGAGTAAAACTTTTTTTTTTTTTTTGAAGCCAAAGAGAAGGCATAAAAGCTCTGCTGCAAGTCAGATAGGTTAACTGGACTATACAGCACTGTAAAAGATGCAAGATTTTTTAGGAAAACCTCAAATTAGAATGTGTCTAGGGCAGACGAGATATCGACGTCAGCATCTTGTTCATCTTCCTTCCTTTCTCATTATTATTTTAATATTGTTTTTTAAAAGCTTTCTTAAACACCGTGTAGATTTGCCATTGCTAATATCAAAGCATATTTCAAAATGTTTTCACTGCAGCAGTTCTGTGAAACAAGGAAGTGCCATCATATGCCATTTAACAGGTTTGCATGCCACCCATTCTTTGGCTTCTGCGGTGCACTGGTATTGGTAAAGAAATGATGGAAGAACTACAGTCAGATATTTCAGTTTTAAATAAAAACAAACTTACAGTTTGAAACTCTTTATGTTTTTTTTTTCTGCCAGTGCAGAAAGAAAAGGTGTTTTTTTAGTGTTCTCTTGGGAGGTAGCTAGAGATCTTCCAACTATGTGTGTACGTGTTTGTTTCTTTTTTAACATTTCTTTCACATATTTTGTAGGGTTTTTTTATTACCATAAAAATATGAGGTCATCTTGCTTAGAGGAGTTTGTCAAACCTCTAGGATTCAGCTTCCCCTTCCTTACTATCAGTACTGATTCTAGCTGTCAGGTAGAATCCTGCAGCAAGAGAGGAAAGTTAGGATCAAACATATAATGGTAAAAAGGAGAGAGCTACTTTTCTGTGAAAAGGGAGGAGAAGCCCCAAGTGTTAAATGCATCTTTATGAATAATAAAAGACCAATGTAAAGCATACATTTGTACTTCAGATTCCCTTCTAGCATAGATAAGAACTTGGCTTTTTAATGAGCCTTTTAAAAATTACTATGACGTTTTTTCTTCTGTTACTTGTGTCAAACTGGGCTAAACTGCTTTTCTGGAGCTTGAATTGTCTAGATGAATCAGGAAAAAATGAGGGAATGGCCTCCCCGGAATATAATGCTCATCTTTGTTCCATCATAGCATATAATTACAGAGATCTGAGAGTCAGTGCAAGCCTTCCCACTGAATATGATATTGCTAAGAGCAAGTCTTGGTTGGTGTTATCCAGTCCCAGCTTCTACTTCGTATTTTCTTAATACCTTTTACAAGAACAAGGAGGAAATTTATGCAAAAAGGTTATGTGTCATTGATTGCAACTACTGATTTCAGTAATAAACATTAAATCTGGTAGCAAATATTTACAGTATTTGGCTCCAGAATAGAAACTGGTTTTAATATTGCTGCTATGCATATATTCAAGTTATAATAGTGGTTTGTTATGGTGAAGGTGATTTGTTGTTGGAAGACTGCCACTTTTCTTGGCAGCATTACTGTTTTGATGGATTTATAACACAGGATGCATTTTGTCTTCTACAACAAAGTTTCTTTAGTAAGAAGTCAATGAGTCAGGTAATCCTTTCAATCTGATTTGATAATGAAGGGGTAAATATTCGGTTTTCATAAGGAGAAGAATGTTTTTATGTATGTACACACAGCTGTGTTTCCGGGCATGTTAGAAACAGTGGTCCCTGCTGTTTCATAACTGACAATCATTACATTGTCATCTACAGTAGATTTTGATGTCCCACTGGTTCCAAGATCTCTAAAAAGTCAAAAGATGTCTCTCTTCTAGCTACCAGTAGCCAAAGAGGCAATAGGAGAGTAACTCTATTCTTCCTATACCCTTCTTCATTTCCAGACTTCCTTTTGTGGGACACTAATAAACACGAAAATAGAGGGGAGGTTTTAATCCCTTTTAAAGAGCAATAGAAGTAATTGCTCTTTTTTAATATGAAGTTCATTTGCTTCATAACTTTTCATCTCCCCAATTTCATTTTTTATTCAGTTGTGCTTTTACCTATTTTGCAAGATTTTTGAGAGCTGTAGAACGAGTCAGCTAATTAAGTTTAGCTCTAAATGTAGGTTTCCTGTGTCCTGATAAACTACAAAAATGCTATTGTCAGTGAGTGAGTGATCCTTACATGCAAAAATATGTATTATACAGCTGTGCCTTATGTACGTACTGTATACTGTTCACAAAGTATTTGGGCATCCATCCCAGTGGTGGCTGCTGTAAGGTCAGTTCAAGTTTTGTATTTAAGGGATAGTATAGGCATATTTCTTTTACATAGAATTGGTAAAAGAACACTGTTTTGTGTTTTTGCTTTTTCTTTAAACTACTGTCTTTGAAAAGCAGTGGAAGAAAGATATGTTTGTTTTTCTTTTCATAAAGCATCAGGAACACAGCGCATGGCTGTCTCCTCATCCCTTAATGCCCTCACTAATATACATAACCAATACACATACACACATCAATGGGAATTAATGGATACCGATTTATATAGCTTCTACCTGCAACCCTTTATTTGTAAAGCTTTTGCTCTTTATCCTGGTTCATCTTTGTTGCCTCCATGTCTTACCTTCCGTAGGTTTCATCTTTATATAAGTGAAAACCAGACAAAACATTTTTAGATTTCAGAGCTTCGGTGGCTTTCTTACACAAGAGTTCGTCGTGGGCTAAAACTGAAGTTGATTGACTCAAATGATGGTAGAAATATCTGTGCTTTGTACAGAATGGAGTACATGTGCCTTTTGCCTTTAATGGGACTCTTTTCTCCCCAGCTTAGAGAAACAGATGCAAACCTGGGGAAGAGTTCCAGGATTTTGACAGGAATGTTGCGAAGGTAAGGCCAAGGTAGGGACATTTCTGCTCTTTCTTTTTTTCCTCTCTCCCTCCGTGCCTTTATATTTAGTTTTGATTCAACATCAGCATTTTGCTGACGTACCAGAATTTTTTTACACTGGCTACTATGTAGAACGTCTTTGAATGAATGCTGGTAGTGAAGCAGGCATGGGTAGATAGAAGGCTTTATCACAGCTATGGAAAGAGTTTTCTGTAGCCTGAGGGATTACCCTTGCTCAATCATTTCTCATCTTTCTTTCTGTGTATTTGGGGGGGGGGGGGTTGTATGTGAAATTAAGCTTTTTGATGATGATTTCCTGTGTTCACAGAATCACAGAATCATAGAATAGTTTGGGTTGGAAGGGACCTTTAAAGGTTCCTTATTCTTGAGTGGTTTCGGTGTTTTCAGGGTTTTTTACCTGTTAGATTTTATGTGAGAAAGTTTGTAAATGTTTTGGGGCAGTGTAAATTTGCACACAGAGAAAAGGTTAAGATGATCAATTCTGCCTGAATAGATGAGGCAGACACATTGTCAAACCTTGTGGTTTTAGCATGTTTCTTCCGTGCTTTCAGTGTTATGAAAATTGTCCCTGGGATCAAAGCGAGGTGATACAGAAAGGAAAAATTTGCAACATCCTAAAAATCTATGTGGGACTGCAGGGAGGGAGTTATCCAGTAATTACTAGCCACCTTAAATTTACGTCGGTAACTTCCCAGACAGACTTTCTGAATTAGTGGCATCTCTGGATATCTGTTCTTTATCCAGTGAAACAGCACCTGAGCTTCTCTGTGACGTCCATATTTCTGTATATATTCAGCTTCCTGAAGAACAAAAGCATCCCTCTAATAGGTGGTGCCGGGTGCTATGAAAACATGGTTTTCAAGGAGTTTAGAGCATCCTCTGAAGTGTTCGGTATGAAACTACCCTTGCATGGGCTTTTATGTTGCATATTTCCTTAATGCAATTTGCTTATTAAAAAAAGGAAAAAAAGAAGAGAAAGTTTTAGCGGAGTTGTTAATTTGTCACTTGGCTGGGAAAATACCAATACCAGAATTTAAGAAGTTGTTCTTTAGTGCAAGCTTTCTCTGTTCATAAGTCTCCTCAGAAAAATATCTTTGTTAATTCCTTGTATATCCAGTTGACAAAGGTTGAAATGACTGAACCTCATGCCTTCATTCCACAGATTTCTTACAATTCCAACTCCAAACTGTAACATATAAAATTCTCTGATTAAGAGTAATATGTAAATGACACCAGCTAAATTCAAAATCCATGGAGAAAGGAAGTGGCAATTGAAAGGGATGGTTCAGTGCCTGTAGACAATCAAAATAAACTATAAAAAAAATGAATGAAAGAAAAGACACAACCAAACCCAAGTCTCCCCAGGAAGGGCTCTGCGACATGAGCTGTAACGAATATTCTGCATATGTCTCCATTTTGTCAAATCTCATTAAAGGGGTTTCTTGCTTTATGTCAATTGAGCTGTCCAAAAATCATTCATCATTTTAGTGTAAAAAAAAAAATCATGCAGTTATTTAAATAATATCATATTAATGTTAAAGTTCAGCTGTCATTTAATAGTATGGCTTAATCAGACATAGCATTTAGGAAAAATAGTTTTTTCGGGCTATACTTGGCTTTCAGGTTGGCAGATTCAAATAAGGATTTATGGGTTTCTAAACCAATGTATTCTTTCCATGTTTATGCTTGAGGTACCTCAGCCTTTTTTGCAGCACCCTGTAGTCTGTTATTTTCAATAAAATAAAGTATCTCCTCATATTGTGTTTGAATACATTTGCAAGTAATTTGGAGAAGCTGAAACAAAAACATATGCTGTAACCTTTGACTTTGTTTTGTGTTTGGGAATCACAGTTAGGAGTCCTAGTTTATGAATGTTCCATAAGCCAAATGAAAAATATGATCTTTCTGAAATATACTTGGGCTCTTCTTTTCAGACAAAAGGATCATGTAGTCGAACACCAAGATGGCATGTTTCTGTGTGTCAGAAAGGCACTGGATTTCCTTTAACTTTAACAAAAATGCTGAGCTGAGTCACCTGTCTGGATGAAAGGCAGGTTAGGATTTAAGCTCAGTTCAGGTAAATGTGCCAAAAGAAATGCCTCAGCATAGATGCAACTTGCAGTAGAAGATTCTCAGGATGTTATTTAAAACCCTGTAACAGAGAGACCTACGGTGAATTTAATTTGTTTGTGACTGTTGGGTAGAAGGGTCTAGCATCATCCCAATGTTGTTAAGTCATGAGAATAATCATAAAATACAGACCCCAAGAAATCAGCACATATTAGATAAATACAACTGTAAGAAAAATAATTAGCACAGGTTGGCAGTTTCTGCATACTTCAGTACATACCACACAATGTTTCACTTAATTACTGGAACCAATAAAGAAAAACGCTGGAGGACTATTCTTCACATCATTATTATACAGAAAAGGTAATGTTAAACTGAACATTGTTCAACTTAGTTGCTGCTCCCACAATATGTATTTGCTGATAGGCTTCAAGTCGTATGCCAGCCTAACACCCTGTGCATCAAATTAATGCCTAACTGTTTCTATTTTTACCGTCTGGGAAAGGTAAAGCAGCATCTCTTCTGAGTCTGGCCAAATATATTAAGAGATTAGATATTTAGATAGCTAGAGGGCTAAATTACTCCCTTCGTATGACCTAAATTCCCTGGCCGTGTATTTGTGCATAAAGTGTTCTGGAGATGGGGAATAAAAGCAGGGACAGGTTTTGTAGGTTGCCATAGCTCACTAAGGAAATCAGTGGCATAATAAGGTCACGTCTTCCTATCCCAGTTTGCTGCTCTAGCAACTTAAAGTAGCCAGCCTTATGTATTGGAATTTGTTATCTCCCAGTGTTTTGGGTATTTGGGTAAGGAAATTTTTGTAATAATGCTTTTAAATATTCTCACTTTGAAATGACCTATACATTCATAATATTCTTTTTTTTTTTTCTGTAAATAAACCTACTGAGATTCCGCTAAACTAGTATATTCCACTTACGGCATTGCATTACTAGGACAGTATCGGCATGTTGATAATGTCAAAACATTAATCATTTCCTTTTACATGTATCTATAGCTTTGGACATCCTGACATTTTATGACTCCTCTTTAAAACTGTGAGGCTATAACAGAAGCTCAGTGTCGTTTCAGTTACAGAATTTTCAAATAATAGGTTTTAACATAAGAAAATGGCATCTTTGGTGGTCATCTGTGATATTGCCATCTCAGATATCTATCCCTTGGCCTCTACCCCATTGTGAACTGGGGAACACACAGTGTGTTAGAAAGAAGCAGAGAAGAATATGTTCTGAAAGATCTTCAGTCTTTTGCCCATATCCTAAGCCAATAGCCTAGAAAAGCTTTTAAGAAGAGAATTTGGACAGTCTTTAAGCCACACATGGCCCAGTGGGAAACAAACAAACCTAAAAGTAACCAGATAAAAATTTCAGTAGATTTGAATCTTTATCCAATTAACAGATAAATTCTATCTACCCCCCACCAAATTGCAGAAAAATATTTTGGAAAAATAGCTACTACCCTCCAGAACAAAGTTTTATTCTGTCTGGTTCACCAGGAAATTTTTATGCCAAAAGTTCTCTTTTAATCTTCAGATTTCAATCTTCTGAGTTGTTATCAATGATGCTTTGAGAAGCTCACGAACACATCTGCTCTTATAAAAGAGATTTTTAAAATTTGATTTCCAACAGGACAGAGACACTAGCTCCAGCTGATGGAAATGAAGCAGTAAGTGTTCAGCTCTCAGGTGATAAGTTATATGACTTGCCAACAGCTGCATGACCAATATGAATACAATCAGAAACAGGGAATGCCTCCCCCTCCGTGCTAGTTGTAGTCAAGCTTCTTCACTCTTCTTTCCAGGAAAATTCTGGTAGTCCCGCTTTCTGCATCACTTCTAGTCAAACTTCCTTGTACTTTTGAACTCCAGGACAGTCCAGAGCTTACAGTTATTTGTCAACATTTCGTAGAATCATAGGACAATTTAGGTTGGAAGAGACCTCTAGAGGTCATCTGGTCCAACCCACTGCTCAAAGCAAGTCTAATTAGAGAAGGTTGCTCAGAGACTTCCCCAGTCAAGTTTCGAACACATCCAAAGTTGGAGATACCAATGCCTCTCTAAGCAATCTGTTCTGGTAGCAGTTGAAATAAGCAATTTTTCCAGGTATCTAGTTGAAATTTCCCAGCATCCAACCTGTGTCCATTGCCCTTGGTCCTAAGCAGAAAAACGTAAGTGTTTTAGAATTGGCCTTCAGAGTTTGGGCCTGGATTGCAGTCGTTCCTAGCAGTTCTCAAACAACTTCAGCAGTTCTGAAGGGGCCCCTGCGGTCATTAGGCTGAGATGACATTCAGTGTAGGGCAATTCTCTAAAAAGGGTGTGGAGTGCTCTGCCTCCACCCATGGACCTGGTTGGGTGGCAATTCAGCAGTGGATGCACAAGAATTATTTTTATTTGCTTTCTCACACTCCTAGAGATGTGAAGTTAATTATGTCTGTTCTACCTTCTCTCTTGACTACAAAGCCCACATTTCCATATGCAGAAGAATAGCAGCAGAGACAGTCATGTCCCTGTTGAGGCAAACCAAAACCAACAGTGAGTGTTATCACTGTCTTTTCCCCTATTTCCCTACCAATCTCTGTTTCCATCCCCAAAAGTCCATAACAAAAAAGATTTTCTTCTGAGCTAAAGCCTCACTCACTATCAGTCATACTAGGCCATGACTGTTGAGTCTGCAGTTTTCTGGAGGAAGGTCTTTATATCGCAGACACTGAGTGAAGTTTAATATCCAGTTAGATTTGCCTTGTTTTCATGCTAATAGAGGAATTCCTCTTTCCAGCAGGAACTTTGCATATTTGGTCTCAAGCCAAAAGAAGTTTGAGTAGACATTTTTTCAGCAACTTTTTGGTACATATATATCTATTTTTACTTCAAGATGTATTTCTACACCAAAAAATGATTGAAACGGCAAATCCTTTAGCAACATGTCTGCTCCATGTTGAATATTTACAGCCGCAGCTGTTTACTTCAGTAATTTAGACCTTGATTCAGGAACATATTTAAGCATATGGTTAACTTAAACCAGAGGAGCAATTCCTTTAACTTGAGGGAGACTGAATAAGAGGGGAGTGAGTGGCAGAATGGTTCCAGGTCATCTCTTGGGGCAACACAGCTTTTATTGTGCTCCTTGCTCAAGGCCGATTACAGAGCAAACCCTGTCCTTAATATTTCTGTTGTTAAATGGAAACCATAAAATACACATAGGGTATTTTAGTGCTTGTTACTGTCAGTACAAGAACATTTTTTTAAAATTTTCTGACTTTAAGCATTTAATATAGTTACTTGATCCTTATATTATTGTACATGTTTGTGTTTTAATATGCAACTAATCTTTATCAATTATGAAGAGTTGAATCGTTTCAGAAGGAAAGTGATAAGCTTTGTGGTGCTGTTAATCACAAGATAGTTTTTGGATAAGGAACGTACGGCTTGTTATTCCAGATTAAACCTTGGCATTAATTAGTACCTGGTTGTTCCTCACTTTGTCTCCGACTTTAAAAAGAAACCTTGTTTCTTTGTTGAAGTGATGGACAAAACATCTGGAAAATGTAAATGTAATGTCAGCAAAATTCCCAAGGATAAGCATTCTTCATCACTGGGAGTCCAACCAAAAAACAGGAAATGTACCTCTAGGTCTGAACAGCAAGAATTTTAAAATAGTATGGGACACTGTGGGTTCCCTGTTCTCAATTTAGGTATGACGTAATCTGATGTATGTAAGATGCATTTTTTACTTTTAATAATCAGTTGAGAGCCATTTTATAAACCATGCTCATCTTTCTTGGACAGTGTTCTGTATATTGTTTCCAAAATGCTTTTGAAAAATCTTACTCCACTTTCATTCAATGTTAGAAATACTTTTCAGTTCATGCATCACAGAAGCTGCAGAAGTCTTTTGAGCTGCTGCATAACCACCATAGCTACAGCAAGCAGTGTACATGGAGAACTCCAAGGCATGTACTGACGGTACTGAATGCCTCATAGAATGGGACCAATTTCAACATTGCAAGCATGTAGCTATGATTAGTTTAATGCCACCTTAGCCTTTGCAAACCTTCAGCTCCAACAGCCTAAGTGATACAGAGTCAAGTTTACTTTAAACCTGGAAAAAAAAAAGGAGCGTCATGATTGATCTTTACATTTTAATAACTTAAGTGCGTAGGATAAAATAAGTCAGTGTTTTAATCTCCTTGCACCTAGGCAAAATCTTAGAAGGATATGTCCTTCATTCACTGAGATAGAAGCATTTATATTGTAGGATTGTTTTATTTTTCTGATTGTTGGAAAGCTTTATCCATGTGTCAAGCTGCCTACACTACATCCATTATGAGCAGGGTGCTCAGCATTCTTCAGACAATATTTCTAATTCTCTTTTTTCATTCCTTTTTTAAATGTTCAATGGCCTTTGTTCTGTCCTCTCCATTCCCTCTTTTCTGTCATCTGGAATTACTATCTCATTTGCCTCCCTTCCATCTACTTGTGTCCAGCTGAACAGCTGGAAAGAACATTATCTAAAGCACAGTTGTGTTTCTGCAGGAAAGCAGGGTCCCAATGGATAATTATCCAAGCTAGTCCTAGACTGCATATACCAAGAAATTAAAGCATTGTAATAGGTTAAATATCATGTAATGCATTGTGATTGTTCTCTGTATTGAGATATGTTGACTACCATTAAGCAGCTAGAGCCTAAAAAGGTTCACAGTGTCATGAGTGAAGCAAAAGGCATTTCATAGTCAGTTCATGTCTGAACCACAATAGATGTCCCATGACATGCTTTCGTGAGAAGGCATGTCTTATGTCAGCATAATCAGTGCAGTACTTTCTTGCAGTAGTTACAAGTAGTTTCCAGTTGGATGAGTTCTCTCTGACATGATATTCAGGAATAGTGAATGTAGTGAAAATATTTTGAATGTGGTGAGATCGTATATGTGAAGCAGGGAACCTGTTAGCAAAAGCTGGCATTGGTAATTGCTGAAATAATTGGAGACAGCTCTTCAGAAATCAATGAAGTCAAACTCCTTAAGGCTAATAGTAAATTAAGGATCCTGTTGTTCTTGACACCATTCACAATATAACTGCCACAGAACAATATATACCAAATTTTACACGTTCCATTTACTACGGAGTGTTTGAGCCATAAATTCCTAAATGTAATGTTTTCTGATCACAGATCTGCATGATATCTTGCTACATGGATCATTTAATTTTAATCCACAAATTTGCCAAAAAAGAAATAGAATCATCTTGGAAGTGATCACAGAAAAGTTCATCCCTTTGTGTTAAGGCAGGATTGACTGTCCCTGTTTCAGTCCTGGCAGATATTCGTCTGGCCTGCTCTGCACTGATGAACATTCCCCATCTCTTCAATCAAACTGTTCCAAGTTTTCCTTAATGTTTAGCCCAAATCTTTCTTCCTGGGTAGACAGAGAGCTTTTATGTGCTGGTGCATTTGAGGAGATTTCTGTCCTCTGTCATGGCCTGTGACTTCTGCTGTGAAAATAAATTTCTGCTGAACTTTTCAAGAATTAGAGGGCATAAATGATAGTGTACAGAATTAAATTATAGTTTCCAGTTTTCATCAAGCCAAGCTTTTTGATGGGATTCAGGAATGTAAAAATGGAAGAATTGGATAGTGTTCTAATAGGCAAATCCTGGAAGCTCAGCTTCCAAGCTACTTCCAAACAGTAGCTTCATTGGGTTGATGGTTGGACTCGATGATCTTAGAGGTCTTTTCCAACCTTAATGATTCTATGATTCATGCGTAGGTGTCACTGAGCTTTGCAAATAGAGACACCAAAATTAAATCATTCTCATGAGGTTGCATATCTGGATTAAAACTAGACTGTATGCTAAGCTGACTAAAAGTAACATTTGAAACTCAAACAAGACCAACAAAATACAGAGATTTAACTTTTTTGTGGCACTTCTAAAGGTTTTAAGAAAAAGGCAGTAATGTTGTCAAACTAACATCAGAATTGTTAACTTCTTTAATTTCTTTAATTTTAGTTTCTCCCACCCTTGCCCAGAGACACACCAGCACTTTGGACAGACCTAGTATTTGGAAACAAATGGTTGGAATGGGAATTGTTTTGCCTAGTCTTCTGTCAGGTCTCTGCAGGAAGCTTTGTTAATCTTTATTAGGTAAAGAAGCTCTTTTGTGCGTTCTGAGTATGATTTCCAGTAGCACTTGGCACGTTTCTTGCCACACTTGATTGAAATTGTCGGCTTTTAATAAAAGCAAAATTAATTCAGCTTTCCAGCACGATTCTGATCACACACCAAGGAATTTATCTTTAAGAAAACAATGAAGTCATCAAACTGATTTAAAACTGCTGTGATATCAGAATCTTGTCCTTATTAGCTAATCTTTTAGATTAGATCATTTTCAGTCTAGCTCATAGTAGCAGGTCAGAGTTTCGGCTGTGCTCAAGAGACATAAGAGATTAAGTGACCAACAACTGGAACAAAGGAAAACTTGGGATTTACTGAGTACAATTTTTGTTCAAGTCAGTCGCTCAAGTTCTACCACAAAATCCAGGACCTGAACTTGTAAGTCATACTTATGTGAATAGTTTGCTTGTCTGTAGCCCTAATATTGAATGAGGATCTCTTTTGGTTTGAGCAAAGTTTGTTTGGGGGGTGTGTGTGTGTTTGTTGTTGTTGTAGTTTTACAAAGAAGGCCATAAATGATAACTGTGAGAAATCAACAGCTAAGGAAAACCAGGATCACTTAGAGGTTTTTTCAGATAAATTAGTGCTGCTGTGGGACAAGACCAAAACTGAGAATTTATATCCTTGTGTAGCATGTAATTACGTTGTATTGGACCTTTAAAACTCTGCAGAAGAAATGTTCACACATCGCTAACCTGCTGAGCATCTGTCTGAAGAATAACAAAGTCATGAATGAGAAAGTGTGGTCTTACAATGAGAGATTGTTTAGTCTACTTGGTGATAGGAAGGATGAAAATTTGCTAATTTTGGCTGGCTCTTTAATTAATATGGAAGATTTGAACCTAATCAAGAAGGCAAAGAAAAGTCAATGTGGGAATTGAGCAAAATGGGAAAGACAGAGCAAAACAATTTTCCCGTAAACACTGAGATTTATGTTCTCTACAACATTTGTGTAGCTCTAAAGTAATTCACTGAAAATCATTGAAATTGTTTCAGAAATATCTAGAATAATATGAACAAGGGAAAGACTCTTGCAACCTTTTCAGTGCTAATGCTCCTTCAGTCTTAGAATCAGGATTATAACTCCGATTTTAAAATCATATTTTAAAATCAGTTCATTAATTTGGTTTTTTTGAAGACTTGAAAAATTTGTCAATGAATTTGAATAGTCAGGAGCTACGATTTATTAGAATTATAAGTGCTATTAGTGCTCTCCAGTTTAAAAACATAGCAGAAGAGTTTTTCACTGACCTATATGCCTTCTGTAAATACTAACGTTTTTCCATGATTGTTAACATGGCTTAGCTTGCAGGATCTCACTGTGTAGCATTTGTTACCTAAGAGCTTTTGTTTAGCTTGGACTTTGCTATATTAACTAAGCTGTAACCCAGAAGGTTTTTGTAACACTTGCTGGTTAGAGCAAAATCTTCATCTTGTCTTATTTAGTAGATCTGCTGATAGTTTAAGATTGCAACAGTAACAGATAATTTTCCTTCTTGAATAAAAATTGCATCTTAAAATTATTTTTACACTAACTCCCTGCCTTCCTCCTGATACAAATACTTGTGCAAGCAAAAAAAAAAAGCACTTGCATGTTTCTATCGCTTTCTTATCGTGGCTGCAAATAATGTATTTAAATAGAGAATTGTTTGAGAAACATGGTTCTAAGTGTGCCTGGTCTTGCCTAGATGTTGGAAAGCATATGGTCTACTTTTTCCATGCAGAAAAACTTCCTTGCTGCTTTCTGTCACCACTATATTTTTTCAACTGCAGTTTTCAGTGTGAATGGCACACATGTGTTGATCGTGAAGGTAGCATTCTTTCAGTACAGCCTTAAGCTAATTATTCTTAGTGGCAGTGGGGCTTTGTACCTCATTTGTGAACAGCTATTTATACTACTACACCAGTACAAAGCAATGTTTCACATTACCAGTTTACCAGACTATTACACCATTGTGTTTTAATCCACTGTAGGTGGATGGAGAATATGAGCCATCTGTTTTATTTAATGATATAATCAGTAAACAATATATGCACTTTACACATTTGGTCATTAAAGATGCCCATATTGTTGGACCCTGTATTTACATTGTAAATTGGTGTATTCACACATCAGCTCTTTCTGGTTTAAAAGGCTTGCTGTGTTCATAAGATGGTACAAAGCAAGCTCAGTAACTGCTTGAACCCAGTGCAGGTGGTCGAGCTAGTTGCCACACAGATCAAAAGTCAAACAACTGTGAATCTTCCTTTGAAATGGCATTTAGAGAGACAAGGCTGGTCTTATCTTCACAAACAAGAAAGAGTTATAGATATACATCATGAAGTTCTGAGAACAAAAGGGGGTTTCATAATCACTCGGCATCAGAAAATCCAGTACTGCAGACTTTTGTGAAGACATCTTTGGAATATAAAGACCATTTTATTTTCCTGGACAAAATTTATAGGAGTCAGTCTGATTTATTAAATATGAGAAAGTTCAGTGATTTCAAAACTTTGGAGACAAGAAGTTGCCTGCTCTCACAGTCCATTTAATTTTATTTTCAGCAATGCTTAAACAGAATAAGACAAACAGCAACAGCAAAACCCAATCTTTTTCAAGGGCTAGCGGTGAATGCATGTATTTGTGCTAGAAACAAAGGAAATTGCTTGAGATTTCCATTTCCCCAAAGTATCCTTGGTGAGCACCAAAAAATAGCCACCAAAATACGTTAAAAATTCATTGATAAATAAAATCTTGTTTGCTAGCACATTTTTAAGGAGATGGAAGATCATACAATCCTGTATTAAAACAGTAATGTTCATTTTAGTGTTTTACTTCACAGCTTGTGCTTAAGATGCCTAGAACTTAAGGTATTGTCATGGTTTAACCCCAGTCGGCAAGTAAGCACCACACAGCCACTCGCTCACTCTCCCCCGGTGGGGTGGGGGAGAGAATCGGAAGGGTAAAAGTGAGAAAACTCATGGGTTGAGATAAAGACAGTTTAATAGGTAAAGCAAAAGCCACGCACGCAAGCAAAGCAAAACAAGGAATTCATTCGCTATGTCCCATCGGCAGGCAAGTCTTCAGCCATCCCCAGGAAAGCAGGGCTCCATCATGCATAACGGTTACTTGGGAAGACAAATACCGTAACTCTGAACATCCCACCCTTTCCTTCTTCTTCCCCCAGCTTTATATGCTGAGCATGACGTCATATGGTATGGAATATCCCTTTGGTCAGTTGGGGTCAGCTGTCCCAGCCGTGTCCCCTCCCAACTTCTTGTGCACCCCCAGCCTGCTCGCTGGTGGGGTGGTGTGAGAAGCAGAAAAGGCCTTGACTCTGTGTCAGCACTGCTCAGCAGGAACTAAAACATCCCTGTATTATCAACACTGTTTCCAGCACAAATCCAAAGCATAGCCCCATACTAGCTACCGTGAAGAAAATTAACTCTACCCCAGCTAAAACCAGCACAGGTATTTATTGGAGGACTCAGTCTCATTTCTCATTGTGTTTTATGAGGAAATATAATTGGGTTTATCACTGGGTGAAGGCTTGACTGGCATTGCCAGTAGGCAGCGGAGGGAAAGGACTTGTGGAAGTGGTATGGCTAAGAGTGAGTTTGCAGGTCAGCAAGGCTGGCGGAGTAGTCTTGAGCTTAACAGCACATCTGCTCAGCAGCGATGGGTCTGCTAATAAAGGCGGAGCTCTGTGAATGCCAGTTCTTTAGCCCAGTTTGAGATCGTCTTTTAAAGCAGCAGAGTGTCTGTCAGGGTGAGATCTTGGTCATTTCTTGTTGTATGCACTTGTATAAAAAACTAGCAGCAAAATATTAATACATAGGAGATTTTCATTTTGGTTTCTGTTCCTACATAATACAGTTATACTCAGAGGTACTGAATATATATTCAGTAACAAAGTCTGTGTACTAAAAAGAAGCGTGTTCACTTTCCATTTAGTGTTACAAACATGAGGACATAGCTTTCTAAGTCTTTAAATCTATTTCAAAGGCAAGCTAATTATATTATTCTTTTTTTTTATTCTTGGGTGGGAGGAAAGAAGATTTTTTCACTAGGGCTTTTTTATGCTGGCACAAATTTTAGAGATAAAGTATTTTCAAGTGTGTGAGTGAAGAGAAGAAAACATCTCATTTTATGAGCTGTTCCTACATAATAAAGTTATACTCAGAGGTACTGAATATATACATTATATATGCTTTCAAAATATACAATATTTTCATGGTTAAAATATTTAAAATAAAATAAGACTCAGCTATACGTGTCCCTTTTACAGTCTTTTCATATCTGTATTTTATGTAAGTTGAATATTAAGCATTGGCATGTTTCCATATGCTTCATGATGTATTGCCTTCTGATTTTGACATATTGTGTAACTAACTTATTTCTAATCTTGCAAAGGTGTTGAGATTTTTTTTTTCCCATCCCAATCCAGGAAAAACAATCAGAAACTTGACTACTGATGTTTGACTCCTAGCTTTGTCCTGAGTGTATCTTGGGTAACTGTGGACACATCTGTTTCTGTGCATCTCTAAAATGAGGATAATATTCCATATCTCAGCAAAGCATTCCAAGGGCAAATGCCCTTAATTAATCTATGCATGGTCCTTGCATGACAACCTGATGAGAGTTTGTGAATGATGGACTAACTGGTAGCAGTGCCTGTCCTAATTTGGAGCCATGGCTTAAATGGATTTAAAAGGGGTGAAAGAGAAACATGGGAAGAATTTAGACTAGAGGGATGTGGAGTATCCGATTTCCCATAACCAGTCCATTACCAAGTATGTACCTGATCTCCTTCACTACTGAATGTAGATATGAGAAAGAGGATGTATCAATTCTTTGTTGTCTTCTTCAGGTAATACAATTTTAAGGGCTACAGGTGACAGGCTTATCTTTCCTTGGGTGACATTTTTGGTGTGTTGCAGACAGAAAAGAGTATTTGGGTTGGTTCAACAAATAGAATTAATGCATCCCTGGAGACATAATGATTAAGTGTATTTAGAGAAGAGCAGTAATGTTAAACTTGATGTGCTAGCCCAGGCAACTGCTTCTTCCTTATCAATCTCTCCTTACTGCTTCTGTCAGAAATGATGTTCTTACAGCTTGCGGTGGACTGAGATGTATTATTGCTGGCTGCTGTCAACCTGCAAACAATCAGTACCTTACAAACATTTGTTAAGTACTTCAGGGTTCCTCAGAAGAAATATATCCCTACAAATGCAATGTTTTATGACTTACTGTCATAGCGCTGCCGTTTCTGCATTCAAAGAAGGTGTGGAGGAGAGATGTGTAGACTCAGGGGTGAAGGTAGACAGTCACTTACTTCCCCTGGCCAAAATTACCTTTAGCACCATCACCTCTTTACTCTGGGGAAATAAAAAGAAACAGTTTGTTACAGAACATGGATGGGTAAAGCCATGAAGGTAATCTAGGAATGCATAAAAATTCTATCTATCTCATGTGTAGTAACTTGATGACCAAAACCACACTTTGAGCCTTTGAAATTCCAATATTTTGCTGTTCAACTTCTGATTAAGGAGAAAATAAAAATGTGGATTTCAATTGCATTTTACTGAAACATCCACTGACATGATGCTGCTCTTAGCTGTAAAGTTAGAAGAGAGTTTGTTAGACAGTTTGTGTAGCAGGTACATGTTGAAAGCTAGAGTAAAATGAAGTTTAAATCTGATAGCTGGTAACGATGCTGTAGAGCACCATCTTCATAAAGAGTATTCTTTATAGACCATCTCTTGTGCTGGTGCACTTGGTTGGTCATATTTTAATAGTCATCTTTGAATTATTGATGATTTATTAAAGCTCTACCAGCAAGCAGTGGGAGAATTAAGCTCCCACATGCCAGTTCTGTCAGATGATTCCTTTTTGAGGAATCTAAGTGATCAAATGAGATGAACCATTTATAATTCTTCAAACAGGAATTGTTCACAAATAGTTGTTTCTTAGTAAATTCCCGGTGTCCTCTTTGGAGTAAGATGGGGTATTTGGAATTATATGATACACATATACGATATTAAGCCTTGTAGAATTGTTTTATAATAAACTACATAAACCATATTAGCAGTGTTCCACCTGCTTAGCAGTCAGCTAAGGAAATAGGGACCTCAACTCAGAGATGCACGCTGTAAACAGAAAACACATAGGTGGGGTAGGGAATGTTGAACGAACCCAAAGAAAAGGCAGTGCTGCAAAGATGCTGTCATGCTCTGTTTCAGGTAGTGATTTTTGTATGCTTATAATTATGTTCATTGAAATCAATGGAAAAGCTTGAGCCCAAATGCCTGTTCTCTGAATCTGAGAGGAGGAGCAGGTGCACAAGATACCAGAGAAAAGCTCTGTTTTATAAATGTAGAGACTAACTTACAGTAGAGTTTCTGTTTTGTCCTCTTGCTCCACTGACCCAAATACAGATTTCATAGGAAAATATTGTTGGGGCTGACCTGGATAATAGAGATTGGTTGGGAGGACTATTAAACCTGGCCCTCCTCTCTGAACTGTTGAGTTCTGAGACTGACTTTAGTTTGAGACCCACTGTACCCTGCTTTCTTTGATCCAAACCCTGAGAATATGTAATCACCATTTAAAGGAATGAACTCCTTTGTGAGGAGGAAGCCAAGAAATGGCCCCAGAGAATGCCTCCCCACATGGAAAGCCACCACCTCCTGATTTGATGACTTCGCTGCTAATGCGTCTTTCAAGAGGGCCTCTTTGTCCTGCGTTGTTACTTATTTGGCTCTTCTTTTATTTCAGTCTTAATTGTCATTAGCAGGGTTTTCTTTCTAAAGGCATCTGGGGAATAGCAGTTTATTGCACATTGTTGTGTTTGTCTAAAGGCAATTGCACAAGCTTGAAACCTAATCCTTGTAATCTTTCCTGCTAGGGAGAGCTTGAGATAAATACTGCTGTATGCTTGGTGGGAGTGGGTCTCTACTTTTTGATCATCCATGTCTAAATGTTGAGTAATACTTAAGGGAAAATGTTCTCAAAACATTCCTTAGATGATTATTAGATTATATTTTATGTTTGATAAAAACTGGAAAATTGTCTAAATATTTGCTTAACATCCCACCCCTAAAGCAATTTATTTCCTTTCTGGCCTTCAACCCTCTTGCTCAGTGAAATGAGATCAGTCACTTTCTGTTTATATTCAGTTTCACTTTGCAGTTTTCGTGTACATGTAGTGCGATTCCCCACTACAGGAGAATATTTAAATAATAAGTGGGGAATAAAGAGGAAGGAAGGGAAAAAAATCTTTTAAAAATATTTTCTAGTGTCTTCCCACATTTTAGAAGTAAACAAGTGCTATGATTATACTACTTGCATGTGACGTGCTAATAACTAGTGTGAGAAGAAATTTAAAAAATAATCCAGTCCTGCTTTTCTATAAATTGTTTGTCACATAGTAAGTAAGACCAGTTTGTACATATTCTGTTCCTGTGGCTACCGTTCAAATCAGCCTTTGGCAAAAGCAAACACATGTGAGATATCTCATTCTTAGAAGAGGAAATCACTTTTGCATCTTGGATACTCCGTGGTGGTTGAGTTTTCTGGAAAGTGCAGACTTTTTCACATAGACAACAGTCAGTACTCATATAGGTCAATTGTTTGGCTGTTTTCTCTCACCTGAATTTTTCATTTTGGATCAATATAGAGTATGGGTCTCAAAACCATGGACATCAGAACAAATGCTAGGTCATGATTAGAGCTTGACTAGATGGGAGGAGGGGCTTAGGGTAGCATTGTGTTGTGGAAAAAGAACAATCAGAGTCAGTAAATTAATTTAAAAGATTGAGGATGCTTCTCTGTACCAACCAGTGTTGAAGCATTTCAGTTGTACATTGCAAAATGGCTGCTTCAAATGCATGAAGTCCTGGAGTTTCTCTTGAGTCCTCTTTCTCTCCCACCATATTTTTGCAATTAAATACTGGATGAAAATTCTTTTTCCTTTCCTTTTGTTTTGTTTTTTATTTTAAATGTGTTACTTTTTCCTTAATGTGTAGCAGCTGATTTTTCCTCTGTTGGCTCACTTGGGCACTGAGACAAACCTCCTTTCAAGGAACAGAGTTCCAACATTGTTGTTGATTATTTTAATGGGAAACCATCTGTGTGGTAAGGCAGGCTCTTCAGCTTCTTTCTGGAGAAAAAAAAGAGATGCAAGTATTTTAGCCAAAGGTAAAACCTTTCTCTCTGTAATGTGGATGGACTCACAAAGAAAGTAGACATAATGTGTCTCCTCACCACACTCACGAAGACCTGATTTTCAAGAGCAGCCAACCTGTGACAGACAGTCCCTTGGGAACACAACTGGCCTTCTTCAGAGAGTGATCCACTCTTGGTGCTTCCCACAAAGTTGCAGTCAGAGATCTGCTGCTCCTTTGGGGGACAAAGGGACAGTTTGCTTTCCAAGAGCTCTTTGCCCTTCTTTTTTGCGGCTTACCCCATCTTACCTTCCCAAAGTTTGAGTTGCATTTCTTGCAGGAGTCTTGTGCTTCCTTTCCATCCCCTTCTGTGGTTTTCATAGCCTGTCAATCTGAGATGGTTTTGACTTCTTTTGACAAACACCTTCACTTAGAATCATAATGTGGTTGCCCTGAAAAAAAGGTGGCCTTTCTTCCTTCCTCTTTATGAACTAGAGACATAATGTGTAAAGGCTTGGTGTAAGCTCACAATAGCACTTTGTCCTTTTTCACATCACTTGCCAAATAACTACTGTTGTGGCAACAGCTGTAACCAAGCATGGTGTCAGCTAGTTTTGCCATAACATGACTGGATGCCAATAATTTTAATATAATGTGAAACACACTCCCAGGCAGTGCAATGAGGCATCTATTATTAAATTCCTTGAAATGTCATCTGGATTTTTTTTTTTGGATCAATTCAGGTCTCAGAACTGGACAGTGTTGTGATTAAAAGAAAAAAAACAGAAAATTCTCTCATTATAGTAAACATTTCCAAGAAAACTCTCACCCTGAAGCGCACAGCTCTGCTCTGCTTACATAGACAGCAATAGCAAAGGCCCTGTGAAGGCTACAGGGGTGGAGGTTATAACTGTGGCTACCAGTTGTTTGCTGCTCTTTACTGGAGCACTTTCTCCAGTGACAATAAATGCTCTTTATTTTTAGGCTTCTTATTCTGAACTACTTATAAAAACTAAAAGGTAGAAACCTGGTGACCCATTTGTTTTTAATACATTGCTTATATTGTGCTCCAAAGCATGGTATTCAGCATTATTGTTAATGATTGAAGCATTAACATTTAATTGTGTAAAGCAATTAAAAAGCTCAATATTACTACTTCTTGGGCTCAGTCTATTAATACAGCAAGCATTAGTAAGAAATACATTGAAGAAGTTGAACAAGGTCATAAATGTTCTGCGTGCAAAGAGCACCTAATGCTGTTTTCCAGGCCTTTAAGAAGTAGTTTAAAAAAAAAAAAAACAAAAACCACAAAAACCTTGTGAGGTGAACAGATAAAAGGCTTTCTTGGTTTAGTTATATCAGTTTGGCTTTTTCCTGTAATTGCTGGGGTTGTTTTGTTCCTGAAGGGGGAACGGATGCCAAGCTGAAGAGGTAATTTCTGAGCACTGTTTCAAGATATTGTGAAAGTTCTCAACTTTTCTGTAATAACAAAAATAACACTTCTCTAATGATGTCTGTTTATTTCATATTGTTCTTCTGTATGCAGTTTGGTGCAGCTGGCAGCAAGTACTTGAGAGAAACCCAGGGCTGAAGTAACAGTGTAGGGGGAACCTGAGTAGCCTTGAGTACCTGCAGGCTGTGTGCACTGACTCCTCTGGGTGCTGTCAAGCAGTCCTTAACTTACATCACCGTGGATGAAATTGAAAGAGATCATTTGCGTTTGATCCCAGGTGTCTTTACATTAGAATCCAAACAGGAAAAAGCTCCTGGCAGCATGAAGCTGGATTGGAGGTGTTGATACTCCAAACACGTCCGGATGTCACTCTCCTTGCGTCAGATGGGCTGGCTGTGGGGCTTACTTTCCTTTGGTAATCTTAGGAGTTACTTGCACAATGAAAGGTCCAGGTTTTTCTGACCTGTAAAGAGTCATAGCAGAGCTCTGTAGTTGTAAAGTATCATTATGTGCTCAGAAGTGAAGAGGTTTTTACTAGGGAGGAGCTCAACCCAAAACCCTAAATGTGGATATTTCTAAACCTTGGAATCTGTATCCACATCTGAGTTTTGCAGGTTACATGTGCCAGTAGCTCATTAAACCAGTGTATGACATGGAAATTTCCCTAAAACTTACAGTATTCCACATCCAGGTGCAATTGCGACTAATTTCTGCAGTCTCTGCTAGACAGTTTCCAAGGGAAATTTTTGTTTAATTTAATATCAGGCCAAATCCCCTGTATATCTTCAAGTCTCTACTTAATGTTTGAATGTGTGCAGAACAGAAGCAGCACAGGCAGAAATAATATGGTGTTTCCCAAAATGACTCATTTGACCCTTAGCTTGGGAAAAAGACCAACCTGAAGAAGCAGAAGGAAGTTCTGTCTCTAGATCCACACAGGTTTTGGCTTCTCTAGTGATGCTGCAGTCATGGCATTTTAAAAGGATACAGTTGTTTTCAGTCCAAAAGCAAGTTGATTCTTCACGCATAGTTGACACTACTGTTTAGGCTGATGAGGGTAAATTTTAAGACAAACCACAGGAAATGGCTTGGAGAGGTGGAGGATATTAAGAAAATATTGTACTGCTGCTTTAGAATAAAATGAAACACTTCAGGCTCCATTTTCCCATACGATGTTTAAAGCCATTGTTTTGATAATTTTTTTTGAAAAAAATATTGCAACTATTGAAAACAAATGTGCTTCAAAACATATAGTTGTTTTCTGTAATCTCAGACCAAGACAAGTCACATGAAAATCCTCCTCTTCTCATGGAGGGCAGCCCGAGGTTTTGTGAAAAAATGTTTCTTTCCTCCTTCCTCTGTCCCCTCACCCCCTGGTTTTGGACTAATTGTGTCCCCTTGAAAGTACTACTTTCCGTGTGAGCTTTGAGAGTGAAAATTGTTCGACTTTTTGTTTATGGAGGAATCTGCTTTAGCTGGGAAGCCAGACGCAGCAATAGGAACAGAAATAGCACTTTTAAAGCTGACAGACTGCATTCACTTTGGTATGTAGAGAATGGCAACAGCAGTCACTAGTATTGAGAGAATTCTGATCTTTCTCTCTCTCTCTGCCCCTGTTGTAAGATGAGCAAGGGCTGACCTGAACTTTTGTTTGTTTGTTCTGCTATGGGGTTAAAGATTCATGGTCCCCCCCCAAGAATGTTTTGTTCTGTTTTTGTAAGGGGGGGGGAATTCAACTTTTGCGAAGGCAAAAGAAAAATCCTTGCCCAATATAAGAAACAGCTGAACAAGACCTAAGCTGATAGATTTTTTTTTTTCCCCAGCTTTCTACCTGTGAAGAAATACAGTATTTTTAGGGTGAGGGGTGATTGTGGAAAGCAATGATTGAACAAATAACTGCTTTAAGGCCAGTGCTAGAAACACTTGCCAGTATAGTAATGTCAGTTGGAGGTGTGATTTTTGGCTGCATGTGTGTATTGGCAAAAGCCCTAGTATAGACACGGCTGTACCAGGGAAAAAAAAAATAAAGCTTTGGCCAGTATATTCTATTTTGCTTGGGGAGGGTATAAGCTCTAACAACAAAAGCACTTTTTTTCTGCTGGTAAGTTGCAACTCCAGTAGAAGCTCATGCCAAAATAGTTATACTGTTGTAGTGGCAAACCTTTTTCACAGACTAGACTCCTGAGTCTGGTATCCTAACATTAGCAACTGTGCTCCTGTTATTGTTAATTTTAACAGCAGCAACATCTGAAGGTGATTTGAGTGCCTTAGACTTTGTAGCATTGTAATGATCGTGAATTTACAGATCTGCATTTCATTTACTCCCCATACTTACGAGAATTGCAAACAAAATTACACTGGACTCCATCTTCTGCATGCAAGACATTTCTTTACAATTCTTTTTTAATGGCTTTTTCCTAGCTACAACTCAAGTAGAAAGGCCTGTGTGCTTTGCAACTGTCTAAAAGCTGAAGAATGAGATTATCTTTGGATTTATTTTCTGATTCATTACACAACTGTTTATAGTGAAACATGGTTCTTCTAAGTGTAATATAGTCTTCATACCTAGGTTTTGCACATTTCTGTAGCAGTTTTTTTCTTGAATATCTTGAATATATTGGGATTCTGGAGGAGATGTTGTCATTACCTCGTGGGACTACGTAGTCATACGTGTGACCCCGCAGGCTTTCCATGTGAACTTTCCTTCTATTTTACTCACATGTTAGGATGAGAGAGAAGTCTTTTTTTCTAATAGTGAAGCACGCTGCATCAGCCATCTTCAATACATGAAATCAGAAGGGGTAAATACTCATTCCAGGTCCCAGTTTCATGTCACAAGAACATTTCAGCTATTGTGTAATCTCTCCAGAGTGCCCTCACACTAGGAGAGCAAAAACAAGACTGTTCTCAATACTGCTAGGGAGGTGACGCTTGGAGATGTTGTGCAGTCTGCCCTCAGCGGTCAGTACCCTGCTCATCTTCCACTGGTATTTCATGCCAACTGACTTTTACAAGAGAATACCAATATTTGAACCTTGATCGCTAGACTTTTTCTTCAGCCTACTGCTGCCTCGTTATGATATGGTACAAGAGAATGTTATGGTTGTTTGGGGTTTTTTTTATTTTTGCTTTAAATTACTTCATTGGGTGTAAAATTCGGCCAGTGCTGAATGCTTTTGAAAATCCCACCCTTCAGTTGGTTTTGGTTTTGTTGTTGTTTTTTATGTCCGATGTAGGACTCAGTAATATGTACTGGCATAACATCTCACTGGAGCAGAACAATGATTTATTGTTGTAATTACTGACATCGCAAAACCACAGACAGTAATCTTGATCTTGGGGGGGGGGGGGAAAGACCCCTAAACACTAGGTTAAGACTTATTAAAAAAGATAGTTTATGTGAGTCTGGTAGGACAAGAAAACTAAGCATGTTGAGTTTTAGAGTGTTTCCCTTTCTAAGTTTATGTTCTTCATAGTTTTTTAAAAAAGAAGGAAAAGAAAAAAAAGGAAATGCTGGGGAAGGTTGGTGTTTAATAAATGGTACACACATCTGAAGCTGTATTTTCAGTATTTCTGGTCTTTCAGTCTCACAGCTTATCTTTTTCTAGGCTCATGAAGCATGAATTAAGTTAAAATCAATAGGGTTTTAGAATATTTGGACTTTCTGGCATTTTTTCTTTGTTGCTCTGTGACATGGACAACAAACATTGTGAACTGAGTAGCCTCAGTTTGTTAATCTCTCCCTTGGGTGCATCCTTTCTTAGTTCAGCAAAAACACAAACAGAAAAATCTGCTGCATGTGGTCAGTACTCAGTTCGCTTGGGCTCATGTGTCTTGTTGAAACCAGAATATTTTCTCTCCAAGACAAGCCAAGCCCCTTATTCTTGTTAAGAATTCTCAGTTTTCTTTCTGGATTTTAGCTGTTAACCCCTTTGTCATTTCAGGTTCAAAAATCAACTAAAAAAAATCATATTTAAGGGAAATATGCATGTTTAACATTTTGCATGTTCAAATAACTGAACTGCATTTGTTCAAATATAAAACCACACCAAACAAACAAACAAACAAACAAAAACCCCAAGCAAGCAGAAAATCACCTAGCCAAAACCAAAAATGAGAAATTTCCTTCTCAAAAGTGCAACTTTCAAGAAACTGGGTAATGAACTACAAACAGGAGGTTAAAATGGAAACACTCTAACATCTGAATCTGCAGTGTCTGCTACCCAGTGCCTTAAGTACTTTGGCTGAAAGCAGAAATGTAAAAGACTGGCTAAATTCTGGTACTTGCAGCTTCATTCACAGTTCGAGTGGGTTGCTAGCAACTTTCTGCCTGCAAATGACAGGGTAAGATCGAGTCTCAGGAGAGGATACGAGGGAATTCCTCCAGTCCTCTTGCTATAACACAAACTCCCTCAGGGCAGCTATACCTCAACTCTAGAAATCTAAAGGAGATTTAAACAAAAATAAAATTTATTACAAATATTCATTCTTAGGGCACCTACCAGATGAAATTGTAGTATGGCAAAGGTTTGCCCTATGGTGTGCCCCTTACCAGGAGAACAACAAGAAAGAGCTGGGCAAAACAATGGTTCTGGAGGAACATTTAATTGAAAGCTTTTCCCTTAAAAATATCATCTTTCCAGAAATGCAGATGTGCATGATAATCCTATAGGGATATTGGTATTTGGCCTCTAGGATTTTAAGAGTCCTGTTCCCAAGGTTAAGATATACAGAGAGCCAAATTTTATTTGAAACTATTATACAAGACAGATATGGAAGCTCATGGAGTATTACATTGCAAATCACATGTTAAAAAGAGACACATGGCTCTTGAGCTATAAAATAAGTAGAGAAAGGAATGATATTTAACAGATATCTTTAACCACTTGTTTTACTCATTAATCTGCAGTTCACAAAGCATTATTTGCAGCAAAAATACATTATAGGATTGTTTCTGAAAAGCAAACAAGTATTTCGGACATCTTCACCGCTAACATAACTGTGTAACAATAGCAAAACAAATACTGATGGCAAGCAATGTTTCTATGAGTGAATGTGTTGAACAGCTGCCACTTTCCACCCTTGAGACTTCTGCGTATCTATGTTGGATGAAGTGATTCCTGTAGCAGATTTGTAATAGACTTCGCGTTGCAGGGGGGTTAAAGGGAAGAGCTGAATCTGTGATACGGGGCCTTAATGTAGATTTCATCGAATCAAGGGGGACTTCTGCTATTGTCATGACAGGGCTGTTGCTTATGAACAAATACAAAGGTCTGAATGTGCCCCGTGGCAAAACTCCTGACCCAGTGCAATACCATCACAACAAGGTGCTACCCTAACTCTCTCATACGCGGGCACTTTCACTCTACCAAGTGCTCCCTGGGAAATGCGGTGTCCTACCTCTTTCCATCCCTGTGACAGTGTTCTCCTTACCTGCACCTTCTGAAATGACATGAGGTGTTCTCAAATATTCACAGTCATTCTGAGACTGTTCTTGTTTCTTACCAGATTTATAAAGAAGAGGGCATTGCAGCTCTGAAAAAAGCACTCAGAAGTTTATCAGCAGAATGACATTAGTCAAATACTACCAACTGTGTCATTCCTAAGGGTATTGTTCTGTTCTCGTGGTCTGGATATTTTGTACGAGTGGGTTAAGTTCCGTTAGCTACAGATGCAAGCAAGCAGCTGAACTTGGTAGATACTAATTTCCAAAAACATATTTGAGGGCATCATATTTTGCAGAATACGGTTAAGCCTACTCCACTTACAAGCAATACAAAAAGATATAATGAATAGTTTTGATTATCATAAATCATTGATTTAAAAGAGCACTGGTTATTTACCCTTTGACTAGAGTTTATTGTTGATACAATCTGTCAAACAACCATTGGAGGTAAACAGTTTTCCCTCCTGAAAAATGTTTGCATTTTCAGAAAGATGTGCATGCTTTCTTCCTTTCCCTCACCCCCTTCTCTGTGCCCCCAAATAGCATATAATGCGCTGGTTAGGACACTTCCATGAGTTATGGAAAATCCAGCTGCAGTACTCACTTCTTTTTATATTCAGATCAGGGTCTTGACTCCGAGTTTCCTACGTCCCAGAAAATGCTGCACTCCAAGGGTTCCCAAATTCAGTGTGCTCAGTTTATGCCATCACAGAAAGTAAGAGCAACTAACTGTAGCCTTGTGGCTACTCTCACGGCACATGCAAGATAGGCTTTTTTGTTCAAATCTGAACACTTCCAACCGGAGAGCTATGAGAGACCCATTCCAGAGTAGCCCAATGGTTAAATGTCCCGGTAGGCCATCAGATTTAGGGTCTCCTGGTCTCCGTCCCACAGTGAGTGATATAACCTGGTGAGTTTGTTCTGGAGTTTCCTTCTTCCCTCCCCCTGGAAGCTGCTTCTGAGCTGCAGCCAGGGTCTGTGTAGTTGGCATGTACGTGCCCAAAATGTTGTGTGCTCTGCTCTGAGGGGAGGAGCAGAAAATAAAACTGAGCAGAAGCCTCAGAAAAAGATTCTGTATCTCCAAGCTGGCAGTAGATGAAAATCCCAGATAGTGCAAATATCAGGGAATCACAGAAATTCATCTAGACCATGAAGTACAACCTGGGACCGAGTAAAAGAGTGGATGTAGAACTGGTTTCTAGATTTTAAGCACCACAGTTCAATTAAAGGCCAATGATTATCATCATCCCTGAGATAATTTACTTTGAAGTCTGAAGAATTCTTAAGCAGATTTTATTTTTAACAAAGAGGCAAACTTCAGAGCCAAGAGGTAGCTGTTATGCCACCGTACCTAGAAGGGTAGGAAGCCCACGCAACCCTTCAGTAACTTTGTGATCTGCTGTGGTACCATCCTGCAGAACAAAGAGAGATTATTGCAGCAGGAACAACTACCGGGCCTCCTATTTGGCAGCTGACAAGTTGCTTCTGGGTCTTTCAAGTAACAGTCACTTATCCAAAGTCTTAGTTGTTTGGGTAAACCCCGACATGAGATGTCCCTGGGCATTACTGTCAGGGTGTGGGTCAGGAGTCTGTCTCCCAGCTCAGCAGGAATTTTGCCTGTGCAGAGTCCTTTTGTTAATGACTGTCTGGCTTCCTGACGCATAGGCTCTAGATGTGCATGTATGTACTCACGCTTTTATAAAAAGACTTTGGATAAGTGACTGTTACTTGAAAGACGCAGAAGCAACTTGTCAGCTGCCAAATGGGAGGCCCGGTAGTTGTTCCTGCTGCAATAATCTCTCTTTGTTCTGCAGGATGGTACCACAGCAGATCACAAAGTTACTGAAGGGTTGCGTGGGCTTCCTACCCTTCTAGGTACGGTGGCATAACAGCTACCTCTTGGCTCTGAAGTTTGCCTCTTTGTTAAAAATAAAATCTGCTTAAGAATTCTTCAGACTTCAAAGTAAATTATCTCAGGGATGATGATAATCATTGGCCTTTAATTGAACTGTGGTGCTTAAAATCTAGAAACCAGTTCATGGTTAATCATTTAAGTTCATCAGAAATAAGATTCAAGTTGGGGCAATTAGACAACTGCTTCATTACTCAAACTGTCTAACAATGTTTCACTGATCTTTCACAAATGATAATACAGTAGATGAACTGTATAGTTTAAGAATAAGTTATTTCAGTTTTAGATAGTTGAAAAGTGACTTACCAAAACTCTTAATGGAAGTTATTCAAGATGTGCTGTCTAAATCCTTTCCAATTAGTGTTGAGGTCTTGAAGGGCCAGTCTTAGCTTTTTATTAATATGTTCAGTTTATTAATGTATTTTTTGATATATGCATAGTGTGACTGTGGTACATCTCAAGATGTTGCATAATTATTATCCTTTTAATTTGTTTTACTTGGGTTCTACTCCTTAGTCTTGCTTAAAATTCAGAAATATTTCATAGCTTAATAACTTAATAACTCATTAGAAAGCCATGACATGTACTTGAGGTTACCTCAAAGGCTATCCATATTTAACAGTAAACTTGAGATAATTCGTTGACAGTATGACTGTCATTGACCAGTTTAAATATTTAAGGTTGTGTTTTGACCTTTTGCCTTACATTTAAACCATATGGAGAAACTGAAATAGATTGTGTACAAAATTGGGATCTTTATCAGATGGCTATGGTATTATGAAACAACAAAAAATTACTACTTTGCCTGGTAATAGGACTATATAGACATAATTTATTAAATATACACTTTTATAAAATTTTGTTACCTTATTCTGTTTTAGATATGAGTCTTCCTCTTCCTTATTAAAAATCCCTAAAAAAAGAACTTCTGCTTCCAATTTTGGAGCAACATCTGTGGCCAACAAATTATTGCCTAAATATGATATGAGATACAAATCAAGTTTTTGAAAAACAGGACTAATTAAAAATATTAATGGTGTTTTGCAGGTCTTTCATGCTTTTATTTTGCCACATACAAAAAGGGCTCGTTTTGGATGCTTGAAGTGATGTTCTCTTGGGAACCTCTTTACTGAGATCTAATATACAGAACCAAGACTCAAGGAAAAATCTCTTCCTAGAGTCACAAACAAATTGGAAACTTTAGAATGTCCTGTTCAGTTTTGATGGGCTTTTCTTGAAGGACCTCAAATGACTGGGGGAGTCTTAGCGTTCCTGTGAAAATGCAGCACGTCTTTAGTCTCTGGCTTTTCACACTTTTCTCAGACCATCAGCTGCTGACTGCAAAGGTTTCTCATGAGTGAACAGAATTGTAGCTTTGCACCCCACCCAGCTGTTTGTATGCCTGGTTTTGTCTGTGTTGGTGGATACACATGGTGTTTCTCTAGGTTGGTGATGTGATAGATTGTTTCCCGTTCTCTCCCTGTTGACGTCCATGAAATATTTTATTTCAGTGAGTTCAAATGCTGTTCTAGAAACAAAATAAGCATGTTTTAATTAGTTTATGTCATAAAATGTAAGCTGTCATACTGCATTTACAAGGATTCCACAGATTTCCATTACCATCCTGTTTTGATTTAACTTGGTAATTGTATTTATGTAAAAAGGCTCGGTGATAAGCTACCTGTGCATAGGGCTATAAAGAGGGATGGGAGGAAGATGGGAAAGTATTTCATTCCCTGGCAAGGCTTCTGTATTGTTGGCCTTTGTGCAGACCATCATCCTTGAGTCCCTCTGCTATGTACCCTTCCTTCCCTTTTACTGTCTGCCAGTCTATGGATGGTATAACTTAGTGTCTCAAGGGATCATTGGGTTGAATAGTGACTCCAGAACAGTTTCTGATGTGCTTCTGATACAGCACAACTATCCTTCACACAAGGCTGGAGGTAACTTTGAAGAACGTGGCTTTGTATTCTTCTGTATCACACCTGCAAAGAAAACTAGCCTGTTACTGCGGTATTTTAATACAGTGAAGGCAACTTGATCCAAGTTCCCCAGCTGTTCTTGTGGACAGCTGGTGACCCACAACCACATAATCCACAGTGTTTTGAACTGACAGTTTGATGATAGATGCTTATTGTCCATGAGATGTTTTGAGACTGGGCAGTGATCTCTATGTCCTAAATGTTACAAATTTTCTGAGCAGTTTGTTATTTTTGAGGCTTCCCCTGAACGGATGCATACGTTTCTAGTCACATATAGCAGTGTGTACGTGTACTTCTTTGTCATATCGCTCTTTTCTCTCTGAAAGCTTTTACCTTCCATGAAGCTGCTTAGAATCTTCCTGTACCTTTTGAGTTTTGTAGGGAGTTAATTAACTAATTTGTTCCCAGGTGGGTTCTGCACGTCACCAGGTGCCTCCTGTACCAGGATGTACCGTACCGTGCCCTGCTGTCCTTCTCGCAGTGCTGAACGCTGGCCAGAAAGGCCTGCATACTCTTTCCCATGCAATGCCAGAAGACTTTGGGTGTTGTTATGTTATTGTCCTGAAGAGGAAACTGTAGAACAACTTAAGGTCTTGTAACTCATGATAGCTAAAAAGCTTAAGACTGCCCTTGAGTATTGGTTTCAAACGCCACTGTTCACTAGTAAAGTCTAGAGCATGACATGTAACCAGCATCAGGATGCACTGTGAAGTGATACTAGGGTCTGGTTATGTTATGTAATGGCAAGTTCTTACGGTAGTGAAATTTGAGACATCTCAGCGGGAAGCTTTGAGGCCCCTTAATTCTGTAGTACGTGGTTCTCAAAGGCCTTTGCAGACCCATTTAACATGTATAGCATTGTGTTTTTTCTCCTAGCACCTGTAGTTTGGTTCACATTCCTCTCACCTTTTCTTACTACTAGGCTAGTGCCAAGCTGTTTCCAGAACGGCTCTGGTCTCAAAGACCTTTTCTGCTAGGTTTTGTTCTAAATAAGTGCAAGAAATGTCTTTATTATTTGCAAGTTAAAAGCATATCCAACTATTGTCCTTCAAAAGAAATTTGGCCTCCTTTTAAGGGACAAGTAAGTAATGAATTAGAAGCTGAAGGTGCTGTGCTTCTAATTTCTGCAAGATTAAAGATGTTGTTAAAAGAAGAATTTGTACTATGACTAATACAGCTTTATTTTGGGGAAATATAGGGGGAAGCACTCCATTTTCTATATAATGCAGTTATAACATAGCCCAAAGCTGTCTTTAAACACTAGAGTGAAACTGGGACTTAACTTCCCCTAATTGCTGGAGCAGTCCAAGATTTTTGTCTGGCTGTGGAGCTTTTGCTCTATTTATGCTATAACTTGGAATTGCTTTCTAACCATTTCCTAAGTAAGCACAATTTAACCAGTTAGCAGACTGATTTAGAGGCTGAATTCCAATATCCTTTTTCTGTGAATGGTTCCATTGGCTTAATTGACTCCTTGGGAAGTAAGGAAGTATTCAGAGTAAAAGTGATGGATCTTGGTTTTAGCTAGTTATATTTAGCAGCCAGCTGAAATACAACTTCTTGTACATACAAAAACAACGGTGCTTTTCATAATTCTGTCCTCAAGAGATATAGTCACTAATATAATGACAATTAAAAAGTTTTATTGATGCATATATTTCTTAGCCATCACACATCATGAAGTACTCTAAGAAACCAGAGGATTCTTTGTTTAACAGCTAGTCAGCTAACACTCTAAGAAATCTTTCATTGTAATCTGTGTAATTCAAGGTTTGAAGCAAATTTTATTCCCCAAAATAAACTGACAAGTGCATGAGGTGAGAACGCAATTAAAAATGCCCTGCCAATTTTATAAACAGGCAAGCCAAGGTACAATGAATTTCTCAAGTCCTCAAGAGACCTAATAGGCTTGTGACAGAACCTCAGGAGCTGCACTGGAGAGTGTTGATCTGCATCAGGTTCTCTAAAGAGTAATTCAAGCACGTTTTGATGCATCCCGGAAAGGAGGTAGAAACACCTTTCTCATGCAAGGTAACTGCTCTGATATTCCAGTTGTTTGATGAAGAAAGTATGCATTTCTGTTATCATGACAGAAAACAATGAACACAAGTTCTTAAAAGCTTTTAGAAGAAAGTTCTTAAAAGATGCTATGTTAATTACTCTTAGGTATTTTTCAGTTTAATGATAGCTAAATATGGTGCTTACACAGGGTTAAATTAATCAACAGCTTCCTTATTAAAACAAATATCTTCTCCCAGGGATTTAAAATGTGGATATTTTTGTTATTATTAAACAGTCAAAATGCTTTTGTCAGATAAGGCAAGAAATGGATTGTTGAACCTAGGAACCTCCTGCATACTATTCCTGAATATATTAGCATTAAATATTTTGCCTTCCAGACAATAAATTATGAAAAGGCTCTTTAAAGTGGGGATGATAGGGAAAGGATGATGGAGGCCAGTGAGATGGTGGTTAACACATTCACTTGTAGTGCTTGCAATCTCGCTTCAGACATGCTGTAGTTTGTGAAGAGAGTTGTCTGTTCTCAGTTGTTTCTTTATAGGAAAGCCTAGCACAGTGGCTTTGCTTTAAAGTGGTCATGGACTTAGAAGCTCAAGCTGAACATTACAGATCTGAGTGAGAAGAATTGACAGAGCTGTGGGAGGAAGCTTTCCTTCACTGGCCTTTGCTTTCAGGAGGTTTAAAATTCTCCAAATTCTCAACTAAACTTTTTTTAAAATTATCAAGTGAAGTTCCTTGTGTTAACTTTGATGTGGACTGTAGACCAGTGTCATGAAAACTCATCCTTGAGAAATACACAGCCCTTCTGACTCTTCCTGTCTCCCTATCGTGCTTTTACATTTCCACTTGGTAGGCCAGCTTTCACCATGCTATGATAATTGTTTGCTAGCACTATTAATGAGCTCTACAGCTTTGGTAAACAGCAGATCAAATTGGTTTGACCCATTCTTGCTAAAAAATGAGCTAAATTAACAAATTAGTAGTATTAATGTGATTTAAATGTGATGATGTTCCCCTGGATAGATTTTATAAGGATATGGCTCAAATGGGTAGCTGGTGTATTTTCAGGTACAAAATCCAAGTCTGCTTTAAATATTTATCTTAAATTTGTCTATGAAACTCCGTTTCAACCACATAACTGCCTTTTAGTATCCTTGCCCATCAGCTGTAAAATGTCAAACAAACATTAGGAGCTTCAGCAACGGATCCATTTTATGAGTGTATAGTAAACTTCTTCACCCTAGTAAAGTTTATTTAGGTATGATAAGTTGATAACATTCTAATGCACGAAGAAAGCGTGTTTTCTTTCTTCTGAATCAGACAGTGTTCCCCTGATAACTATCCTGAAGTAAAATATAATGAAGTCAGCTTTAGTTTTATAAGCACTAGCATCATGTCATATGCTGGCAAAGTTTATAAAATAACTGGATATACATTACATTAATATTAAAAAAGAACAGGGAGATTATAAAAAGGTATTTAATGGGACATGAGAAAAATATAGCTTCTAGATGACGATACTGGGAGAAACATTTTTCTCCTCTAAAAAGAAATAGTGAATTTGGGTAAGAAAATCTAGCATCAGCAGAGCTCTGAAGCTTTTTCTCACAACTGTATTCAAATTTAGTGAGAGTGAGTATTCTTTCTGTAAGGTTTTGAATCATCCTCTGAGCTTCCATTGCAGAAATTTTCTGTCATCCTAGGTAAAAATCCAACCCATCCCCACCCCAGTTACTTGAATCCTATAGGATTTTTCCATAGGAGTAATTAAGAACACTCATCTTTTCACTTTCTACCATAATTCTTAAAGAGCCGTGGGAGAAAAATAGGCTTTAGAGGAGTGGAAAAAATTCCTTCTGAGTGAAAGCAACTTGCCCAATGTCACATGTATGTCCTGAGTGAGGAATTTCAGCGTAGGTTGCCTCATCCCCACTTTGTGAGCTCTGGCCATAGGGTGATGCTGTCACTGAGACTTGAACTATCTTGCATTTCCGAGTAGCCTGGAACGGGGCCACGCACTGATGTGTTCAGTCTAGTGTTTACATGGGATCTGTTTGCGTAACGGAGGGAATGGAGTCTGTGTAAACAATTCCCATCGATTACGACAGTTAATGCCAGCTCAACAGTATTAGACTCAGCATTTAAATATTTCAGGATGATATCTATTTGTTTTCTTACTATACTGGAGTGTTTATTAATAAGATTTAGTTTGTAAATACTCTTCTCTAGTGCTCAGTGCTGAACATGCTCTCCTTTTAATGGGATTTTAGTTTTGTCTTAGTAATATTAGCTTAAAAGCCATTGATGGCACAACCTTGTGCTAATTCAAGCATTACTACTGCCTGTGTAACATGCTGCTCTGAGTCATTCAAAAAATAAATATGAATTAATTCGGTGTCTCAATGGAAGATGGTGACACAAATATTGTAGCAGACCCGTAAATTGATGGTCATTGTCAAAACCACTGTGGCTTTGACAAGCAGATCTAGATACAAAGAGAGAGTCTGCAATCGTTTCCGATTACCTTGTTGTCAGGCTGACATTTCCCCTTGCTTAGTCAACAGCCTATTTCTTAAGCTGTGTCACCCCCATTCCAGTCTAGGTTCAACAACGCTGTCTCTCCGTTCCAGCAGCCATTTTGGTATTGTCATTTCATTGAAGCACCCTATAGGTGATATATTGAATAGTCGCATGAGGAGTTTTTCCTACCAGTATATCTCACTCACAGGGAACCTTTCGTGAGTCTGTTGCCATATTTTATTTGGGAAGGTGTTATAACTCATTGTAGTTGGCACCAGCCCTAATCAAGGTCAGTGCCAAACTTGGTACTGGTGCCAGTGGTCTGTTATCCCTGGCATAGCTACACCGCTTCTCTGAAGGACATGAGCTGAGTCAACAATAGCATGTTTCCGTCACTACTGCTACATTAACTCTGGAAGTTTTTCTGGAAAAATAATGTTGGCAAGGTTTGGTTTGGTTTTGTCTTTCTTGTTGCTAGCCAGCATAGCGAAGCCAGAAAAAGATTCTCTTGGAGACTAAGCATTAGCACTCTGCAACTTGTGGATGCAGCTGATCAGTGAGTCCTTCAATCTGACCAGCTCCAGGCTGTGCATAGAGTCCCAGGGAGAGAGAGAGGCCACAGTGCTGTTCTGTGGCTGCAAAAACTGCAGACCCCCTAGCCCGAAGCGACTGTCCTGCTCTCATCTCTTCTGAGCGGAGCAAACTTGAGAGGTCCAGTGTAAGCTCTACCGCCTGGTTCTGTTTCTCCTCTTCTGAAGTGCTGCAGATACTAGTAGGGGACTCTGGCCGTCAAAAGCTGAAGGTGGTTATTAAACCACTGGTCTCTTAGCAGTTCCACCTAAGCTGGATTTGACCCATGCTCTTTCCAACCTGTCCCTCACTAAAGCATATATTCATATTCAGAATTTAATAATTGATGTGATCGACTGGGCTTGTTCTCAACTTTATACAAGCTCAGTGGCAGTGAAATCAGGGGAAATAACTGTGGGAAAAACAACAGTAGCAAAGAGTAGTGCTGGTGTTTGGATTCCCCCATCCTTCCCCTCTCTCTTTCCACATGGCTGGGAATGTTTAACCATGGAAGAACATTAAGGTTAAAGAAGAAGCACTAACTTTAAGCTCATGAGGTTGTGTGTTGATAGGATACAGTTCTTAGGGAACATTGTCCTGCAGTACCATAACCCAGTCAGGTAGTTTGAGAATCTAAGTTTCAATCACGGTTCAGGAGTTCCTTCCCTTCATGGTTTTAAGAACCTTACCATTATTATCTATCTTTCTGTGGTTTTCTAGGCTGTAGTTGACTATGATAATATTACAGTACAAATTAAATTCTGCCTCCAGTGATTTTCCCTAGATCTCATTTGCTGCTTTCCTGCACGGGTTATGAAGTGTCACAACTCAGTAGTACCAATTATTAGGTTTTTCACTTAATGGGTAGTTTTAATGTTCTAGGAGAACCCGTTTTCTTAACTTAATGATAGTATTTTTAGGCTGTTGCATAGCATTTAACTAGTTATTATTTGTTCTTCACTCTTTGAACATGTCTAGTTATACTGTTCTGGCATCATTGCAAATACAGTTCTACAATCTAAGTAAAGCAGGCACTTGTGATTTCATGGATAGTTTCAACTTTAAGTCTTTATTTTTCCCTGTGTTTAGTCCTAATTATATAACATTTCTAGTGACACTTCACCATTGGCAAAGCTCCCATAAATTCAAAAGTTTTGTGAGGTTAGAGTCCATGAAATATGCCACTAGGAAAATATTTTATATATGTCAGTGTGTTTAAGTGTGCTTTACTGACACTCTGCTTTCAAGACGTTTTACCTGGCGATACCATTCACCCTTGGTTAACGGTGGACATTTAAGCCCTGGCTGTGCAAAGGAAATTTGCCACTCCTATCTTTTAGGGGCCTGCTTCCAAGTGTTGGATTCATAAATATGAGCTAAGCATAGGAGCCAGGTTAAGGAGAGGCTGGGCAGGGACTACTTTCCACCTCTTCTGCCAAAGCTGCAATTCTCGATCTTAAATAGAGGTGATAAAATTCCACCTATATGTCACGTGTAGATGCCACGTGTTTTCCAGGGGTCTAGACGTAGTTATCTTTGAGATGCCAAACATGATTCCTGCCCCTCACATCCCCCCTGCCCCAAGCCTGTTACACAAATCAGTGTGTCGGTTTAACCTGGTCTGTCCATCTTCTCAAATTGTTAGTAGGCGTGGCTTAGAAGGGCAGGAGGCAGGTTATCCCTCAAAGCTTCAAGCTGATCTCTGGGCTGGATCCCTGCTGCAGTCCTCCTTGCCCCATTGGTAATCTCCATGTCTCTGGATCACCTCTGTTTAAGCAGTGAAGACAGTGACAATACAACATTTGTGGGCTTTGGGATGACTACTTGCTCATTCGTTTCATATTTTAAAACTTTATGTGATTGTAATCTGTGCCTCTTTCAACTTCTAATTTTTTTTTTTTCTTCTTCGAAATAGATTTTTTTCCCTGTGTCCCAGCTCAATTCACAAAGGAAACCAGGTTTATTCATGCATTATGTCTGGGGTTTATAGACACATACAACAGCGAATTAAGCTAGCATGGCTGAAGCAGTTTCTACTCATGGCTGTACATACTGCCTTTCTTTGGGAAGTTAGTACAACCACCGTGGTGATAGCTGAACGGGATGTGCATTTGTTCCTCCACCACTGTTTATAATCTGCTACATTAATGTAGCCTGACATTGGTTTAATTTACAGTATAATATTGGGCTGTAAACTGCAGCTATTCACAAGTAGATTAATTTCCCATCCAGCCACCTCTCCAGTGAAGGTGATAACCTCCAGGAGCTCAGCAGGATACAGCTTCAGTCAGTCCAATGTAATCTGCTGTCACATGTGTCAGCGCTCTCTGTACATCCACATCCCCATGGTGACCTCTGCGTTTGCTGGCCACTCAGAAGGTTGACCAAAAAAAGCTTTGGCTGGAGCTCACGCTACACCATAAGATAAACAAGTGCTTATGAGTTAGGGTCTCACACGGAGGTAGTCTTCAGTAGGTTTTCCTTATTTTAGTGTATTGGGTAACTTGGTAGAATAGAGCTTTTGGTCATTTACAATCGAACCAATTACTTCACTTAGGAAAGAAGACATTAGATCTACACAGTAGCTTCTCTTCAACAAAAATGTCATTGCCATTTAGATGTTATCTAGATTTCCTGCATAAGAGTTGGAACAGAGCCAAACATTACATGACTCCAGGAAAAAATATTGCTTTAAAATTTTACTTGGCTTTTTAGAGGATGATTTACTTTTTATGAGGTGAGGAGAAAAAGGAAGGAACTATGTGACAGAGAAAGAGACAGAGAAAATTTTATATTGGGGGTATCTGATGAAAGTCTTACAGGTTTTTTTTTTTCAAAAAACTAATTTTTTTTTTTAATCAAAAGTGTATTTCATTATGTTTGCCGTATCTATCAAACTACGCTGAAGGAACAACAATACATATATGTATACAGTGATGCTGGCTTATATCAGAGCGCTCTGTAAATTCCCCTTGAAATCATAGGTACACTGTGTTTGTATACCTGACTGCAATCTCCATTTTCAATATTGGGCTAATTTACTTTCTCCATTGTTGTCTTATCTCCATTTTGGATTGAGGTTCCCTGGGAAGGGAGAAGGTGCTAACCGTACAGAGTGAGTGACAGGCTGGCTTATTTTCAAAAGATGCTTCATAGCACAATAGGATGGGAGCAGCTTTTGAAATCCCATTCATTCTGGCTTCTTGACACAGGCTTGGGGTCTGCAACAATAAAACGTCACCTGAGATAGAACAAAAGGCCAGTTGTTTTAGCACAATCCTTTAAAGCTGGGGAGAACAAGCAAGGCAATCTCCCCTAAGAGAGGTTGCTTTTTTACCGAAAGAGACCACAGAAGAAGAGAGAGGCTTTCTGCACAAGAGGAGGAGAAGCCATGATTCAATAAGTTATGTGGTGCAGTCCCATCTTAGAGAAATCCAGTCTAAGCCTAGAGAGTACCATAACATGGTGCGTCAGTCACATGCAAAAAGCTGTACCTATTTTTCACGTGTTCCCACGCATTTCTGGTGAATGCAAAGGGATAGAGCAAATTAAACACAAAAGTTTGGGTGCATTTGCTGTAGGCCTTCCCATGCCCCTGACCCTGAAGACTGAAGAATCATGAACTGCTAATCAGATGGGAGCTCTGGGCACTGGGGTGCACTGAGCTACTGGGCAATCTTGGTATCTTAATAGTGGTCCTGGGCCAACAGCCCCTGTGCCTTACGGTCCTGCTTGTGTAAGAAGGACACTAGGTGCAGTGTTTCCATATGGGAGGAACCACAATGTGATAGTTGTTGTAGTTTAATCTGCAAGACTAAAAGTAATATGCACTTGTAATACATAGAAGAAGTGTCATGGTTTAACCTCAGTCGGCAACTGAGCACCACGCAGCCGCTCGCTCACTCCCCCCACCCAGTGGGATGGGGGAGAGAATTGGAAGAGCACAAGTGAGAAAAAACTCGTGGGTTGAGATAAAAACAGTTTAATAATTGAAATAAAATGATAAATGAAATAAAATGATAATAATAATAATATGATAATAATAATAATACACAAAGCAAGTGATGCACAGTGCAATTGCTCACCACCCGCCGCCTGATGCCCAGCCAGTCCCCGAGCAGCGGCCCCCCCGCCCAGCTTTCCCCAGTTTATGTACTGAGCATGACGTCACATGGTATGGAATGTCCCTTGGGCCAGTTTGGCTGTGCCCCCTCCCAGCTTCTTGTGCACCTCCAGCCTTCTCAGTCGGTAGAGCATGGGAAGCTGAAAAGTCCTTGGCTAGTGTAAGCATTACCTAGCAACAACTAAAACATCGGTGTGTTATCAACTTTGTTCTCATCCTAAATCCAAAACACAGCATTGTACCAGCTACTAGGAAGGAAATTAACTCTATCCCTGCCGAAACCAGGACAATATCCACCCCTTATTCTGTACCATCTGCGTCATGCTCATCTCATATTTTCCAGTACATTTTCATTAATCACCACCCCCTTTTTTTATATATATATATATACACACACACAGAGATATATCATTCCCTTAGTCTGTGGGCCATCCCTCTAAAACATTTGGTGAGTTCATTTAGTCCATGACTTCGGGCTCCATCTGTAATAATAATCTTCCAGGGCAGGAAAAATGGAGATGGTATGTGGTGTTGGATTGTTTCATGTTGAAGTCAGTTCTGGTACCATCATCACTGTGCTTTGCTTGGTTTCACTGAAGTTATTCTTCATTAGCCTGGGTGATTCTTATTGTAATAACATTAGTATGGCATATAATATTATTAGTACGATTAGTATATCTGTGTATTATTAGTATAACTATTATAACTATAATTAGTACTTAACATCACATAATTCAGACCATTGGCTATTCTCACCCAAAATCAAATCCCCTTGAGGTACACATCGGACTTCCCCATCCTTCCGCATTATGCACCAAGTGCACCCAGATCCTTGAGCAAAAGCAATCCCATGGATGGGTTTGCCTTTGCCCGAGGCAGGAATAACCCAGACTGTCTTCCCCAGCATATTTTTTATGTGCACTACAGGAACTTTATTCCCATCTACAGTACGTAAAAATTCTGACTGGGCAGGGCCAGCTCGATTGGCAGATCCCCTAGTGTTGACTAACCAGGTGGCCTTTGCTAAACATGTATCTCAATGTTTGAATGTCCCGCCACCCATTGCTCTCAGTGTAGTCTTTTAACAGTCCATTGTATTGTTTAATTTTCCTGGAGGCTGGTGCGTGATAGGGGATGTGATACACCCACTCAATGCCGTGCTCTTTGGCCCAGGTGTCTATGAGGATGTTTCGGAAATGAGTCCCGTTGTCTGACTCAATTCTTTCTGGGGTGCCATGTCGCCATAGGACTTGCTTTTCAAGGCCCAGGATAGTGTTCCGGGCGGTGGCATGGGGCACGGGATATGTTTCCAGCCATCCGGTGGTTGCCTCCACCATTGTAAGCACATGACGCTTGCCTTGGCAGGTTTGTGGGAGTGTGATATAATCAATCTGCCAGGCCTCCCCATATTTATATTTCAGCCATCATCCTCCATACCAGAGAGGCTTTAACCGCTTGGCTTGCTTGATTGCAGTGCATGTTTCACATTCATGGATAACCTGCGCAATAGTGTCCATGGTCAAGTCCACCCCTCGATCACAAGCCCATCTGTATGTTGCATCTCCTCCTTGGTGACCTGAGGTGCCATGGGCCCACCAAGCTAGAAATAATTCCCCCTTATGTTGCCAGTCCAGATCCACCTGAGCCACTTCAATCTTAGCAGCCTGATCCACCTGATGGTTGTTTTGATGTTCTTCAGTGGCCCAACTCTTGGGTACATGAGCATCTACGTGACGGACTTTTACAGCCAGGTTCTCTACCCGGGCAGCAATATCTTGCCACAATGCGGCAGCCCAGGTGGGTTTGCCTCTGCGCTGCCAGTTGCTCTGCTTCCATTGCTGCAACCACCCCCACAGGGCGTTTGCCACCATCCATGAGTCAGTATAGAGATAGAGCACTGGCCATTTTTCTCGGTCAGCAATGTCTAAAGCCAGCTGGATGGCCTTTACTTCTGCAAATTGGCTCGATTCACCTTCTCCTTCAGCAGTTTCTACAACTTGTCGCATAGGACTCCATACAGCAGCTTTCCACCTCTGATGCTTTCCCACAAGACGACAGGACCCATCAGTGAACAGGGCATATTGCTTCTCATTTTCTGGTAGTTCATTATGCATTGGGGCCTCCTCAGCACGCGTCACCTCCTCCTCTGGCGATATTCCAAAATCTTTGCCCTCTGGCCAATCCATGATCACTTCTAGGATTCCTGGGCGACTGGGGTTTCCTATTCGAGCCCATTGTGTGATTAGTGCGGCCCACTTACTCCATGTAGCATCAGTTGCATGATGTGTACAGGGGACCCTCCCTCTGAACATCCAGCCTAGCACCGGCAGTCGGGGTGCCAGGAGGAGCTGTGCTTCAGTGCCGATCACTTCCGAAGCAGCTCAAACCCCTTCATATGCTGCCAATATCTCTTTTTCAGTTGGAGTATAGCAGGCCTCGGATCCTCTGTATCCCCGACTCCAAAACCCTAGGGGTCGACCTCGAGTCTCCCCAGGTGCTTTCTGCCAGAGGCTCCAGGTAGGGCCATTCTCCCTGGCTGCGGTGTAGAGCACATTTTTTACATCTTGTCCTGCCCGGACTGGCCCCAGGGCTACTGCATGAACTATCTCCTCTTTAATTTGTTCAAAAGCTTGTCGTTGCTCAGGGCCCCATTTGAAATTGTTCTTCTTTCGGGTCACTTGATAGAGAGGGTTTACAATCAGACTGTAATTTGGAATGTGCATTCTCCAAAAACCCATGACGCCTAAGAAAGCTTGTGTTTCCTTTTTGCTAGTTGGTGGAGACACGGCTGTTATTTTCTTGATCACATCCATTGAGATCTGGCGACGTCCATCTTGCCATTTTATTCCTAAAAACTGGATCTCCTGTGCAGGTCCCTTGACCTTACTTTGTTTTATGGCAAAACCGGCCTTCAGCAGGATTTGGACTATTTTCTTCCCTTTTTCAAAAACTTCTCCTGCTGTGTTGCCCCACACGATGATGTCATCAATGTATTGCAGGTGTTCTGGAGCTCCACCCTGTTCCAGTGCAGTCTGGATCAGTCCATGGCAAATGGTGGGGCTGTGTTTCCACCCCTGGGGCAGTCGGTTCCAGGTGTACTGGACGCCCCTCCAAGTGAAAGCAAACTGTGGCCTGCACTCCGCTACCAAAGGGATTGAGAAAAATGCATTAGCAATATCAACTGTGGCATACCACTTGGCTGCCTTTGACTCCAGTTCATATTGAAGTTCTAGCATGTCTGGCACAGCAGCACTCAGCAGTGGCGTGACTTCATTTAGGCCACGATAGTCTACTGTCAGTCTCCACTCTCCATTAGACTTCCGCACTGGCCATATGGGACTGTTAAAGGGTGAGCGAGTCTTGCTGATCACTCCTTGGCTCTCCAGTCGACGAATCAGCTCATGAATGGGAATCAAGGAGTCTTGCTTGGTGCGATATTGCCGCCGGTGCACCGTGGTGGTAGCGGTTGGCACTTGTTGGTCTTCGACCTTCAGCAACCCTACAACAGAGGGGTCCTCCGAGAGACCAGGCAAGGTGGACAGCTGTTTAATTTCCTCCATCTCCAAGGCAGCTATACCAAAAGCCCACCGGTACCCTTTTGGGTCCTTGAAATACCTACCTCTCCTGAGGTAGTCTATGCCAAGGATGCACGAAGCATCTGGGCCAGTCACAATGGGGTGCTTCTGCCACCCATTCCCAGTTAGACTTACTTCAGCTTCCAATACAGTTAGCTTTTGGGATCCCCCCATCACCCCAGAAATACAGATGGGTTCTGCCCCTATATAGCTTGATGGCATTAGGGTGCACTGTGCACCAGTGTCTACTAGAGCCTTATACTTCTGTGGGTCTGATGTGCCAGGCCACCGAATCCACACAGTCCAGTAAACCCGGTTGTCCCTTTCCTCCCCCTGGCTGGAGGCAGGGCCCCTCTAATCCTCATCGCAGTACTCATTTCTCACTTCTTGTACATACGAATCAGAAGTTTCTTCATTAACATCAGGAGTAAGATCAGCCCTTCTACTCTCTCTGGGGAACTGCCCGCTGGAAACTGGAGCAGCAATTTTCCTGGAAGAACCTCTTTCTGTGATTGTTTTCCCTTGCAATTCACGTACCCGTGCCCCTAGGGCTGAGGTAGGTTTTCCATCCCACTTCCTCTTGTCCTCTCTGTGGTCACGCAGGTAAAACCATAGGGTGCCCCGTGGTGTGTACCCCTTATACTCTCTCTCTCGAGCAAAAGAACGCTGACTCCTAACAGCCGAGATACTGGTCCATACAGGTGGGGAGTAGGACCTATCCTCTTTGAATTGCTGGAACTCCCGGGACAGTTTCTCCACAGCCGAGACGAGGGAGGAAGAGAGACTTTCCTCGTATTGCTGGAGTTGACTAGCCAATTCATCCACTGTTTGTTTCTCTCCATCTTTCCAGGTCATCACTGCCAATGAATTGGCATATGATGATGGTGAGCTCCTTATAAACTTCCGCCACATGGGTCGTGTGCACTTGACTTCGTCTGGATCTTTGGATAGTTGTTCATTGTTCAGGTCATCATAAATCACCTCCAGCACAGCTGATTCTCTCAGAAACTGGATACCCTTCTCCATGGTGGCCCACTTGCTTGGGCGACATATGACATCTTCCTTAAAGGGATACCTTTCCTTCACGCTTGACAAGAGCCGCCTCCAAAGGCTGAGGACTTGTGTCCCTTTTCCAATCGCTTTGTCAATGCCCCCTTCCCTAGAAAGGGATCCCAGCTGCTTGGCTTCCCTGCCCTCTAATTCCAGGCTACTGGCCCCATTATCCCAGCATCGGAGCAGCCAGGTGACAATATGCTCATCTGGACGATGGCTGAAATCTTTTCGTATATCTCGCAGCTCACTCAGGGATAGAGATTGGGTGGTCACTGCCTCATTTATGAGTTCTTCCTCTTCTTCCTCCCTGATCAGCGGCCGTCTTTCCTCCTCCCGTTCTCGTGATGGCCCTTCTCTAGGGTATTCGTACAGTTCTTCCTCCGCTTCCCTTTTAGAAGAAGCTTCTTCCTCCCTTACTAAACGAGCCGACTTCCGCTTCCAAGATTTCTTCTTGTGTACAGGGGCGACTGATACCGGCACAGGCTGGTTCTTTGGTTCAGCCGCAGGGCGTGTCGCTGGGGTCTGAGTGGCCGCAGTGCATGTCACCGGAGTCTGAGTGGCTGCAGGGCCTGTCGCTGGGGTTGGAGTGGCCGCAGTGCATGTCACCGGAGTCTGAGTGGCTGCAGGGCCTGTCGCTGGGGTTGGAGTGGCCGCAGGGCCTGTCGCCGGGGTCAGAGTGGCCGCACGGTGTGTTGCCCGGGTCTGAGTGGCCGCAGTGCGTGTCGTTTTACTGTCAGAGCCAGAGACCTTCTCTTCCCTTTGAGGGCACTGAATGGTGTTGAACAGGGCTCGGTAGGCATGGGCCAGGCCCCAGCACGTTGCAATGATCTGCATCTCTCTGGATGTTGCCAGGGTGACAGCATACTTTGTCCAAATATTCTACTAACTCTTCAGGATTCTGCACTTGCTCAGGGGTGAAGTTCCAAAACACTGGGGGTGCCCATTGGCCTAGGTGCTTGCCCATCTTGTCCCACACACCCTGCCACTCATAACTATTCAACTTTGGGGCAGATCTCTGGATGATATTCTTAAATTGCTTATCAACTTTAGACAAAACCGAAACAATATTCCCAAGAAGTACCAATAGAAGTATCTTAACTACCCAAGGCTGTTCAAAATACTGAAAAGTTACTGTAATGAAGGAGGAAACATCATAGAAGAAGGTAGTGACACTGCCATTCTGTATTTCCTCCGTAAAAAAAACTCTCAGAAAAGTTACTGCAACTGCTAGTTGTCTCCATGAAATGGTATCTGTGGTACAGTAATGGCTTCATTGCGAAACCTACATACCACGCCAACGTCAAGGTCAGTGTTCTAAAAACAAACCTCACAAGCAAGACATTACTATTCACTGCAGACCACAGCAAACTGCAAAAACCAACACCAATCTTTAACATGTACAGCAGGAAAAAGAGCACGATGCAGATTATACAAATCAATATCGAGAACAGAGCAACCAACATTGTGACCCACAACTACTAACAGATACAAGTTCCTTAATACACTCCGGTTAATCTGTTATTATCTCAACCCTTCGTGCCCCACGTTGGGCGCCAAAAAGGACTATCGTGGTTTAACCTCAGTCGGCAACTGAGCACCACGCAGCCGCTCGCTCACTCCCCCCCCACCCGGTGGGATGGGGGAGAGAATTGGAAGAGCACAAGTGAGAAAAAACTCGTGGGTTGAGATAAAAACAGTTTAATAATTGAAATAAAATGATAATTGAAATAAAATGATAATAATAATAATATGATAATAATAATAATAATACACAAAGCAAGTGATGCACAGTACAGTTGCTCACCACCCGCCGCCTGATGCCCAGCCAGTCCCCGAGCAGCGGCCCCCCCGCCCAGCTTTCCCCAGTTTATGTACTGAGCATGACGTCACATGGTATGGAATGTCCCTTGGGCCAGTTGGGGTCAGCTGTCCTGGCTGTGCCCCCTCCCAGCTTCTTGTGCACCTCCAGCCTTCTCAGTCGGTAGAGCATGGGAAACTGAAAAGTCCTTGGCTAGTGTAAGCACTACCTAGCAACAACTAAAACATCGGTGTGTTATCAACATTATTCTCATCCTAAATCCAAAACACAGCATTGTACCAGCTACTAGGAAGGAAATTAACTCTATCCCTGCCGAAACCAGGACAAGAAGTCATCAGAAGAATTGTTACCAGGACTGTGACTTGTACAAACCCCTATTCTAAAGTACCAGTTGTAGTTTATTTCTTTTTTTTACTTTTTATATGCATTAATTGACAACAGAGAACTGAATTGTGCCATCTAGCAATAAAACACCAGACTGGAATATGTGATCTGGCTGGACTTTTTTCTCTCTCTTCACTATACGAAACGTGTTTTCTGCTATTTTTTTTCCTGTTTTTTGAAGTGAAGGTGACAATTCTCACGAAGTGTTGAGAGATCTCAAATTTGAAATCTGTAAATGAAAGGTACTTCTGTTGTTATTATTAGCACATCACTTCTGTATTAGATGATTAAAAACAAGTCAAACTATCAAATACATGTAATTTAAAAATAAACACATTTTTAGAATACCAGCCATTTTGCTAGGTCATAAAAAGACAGAATGTTTCAGGTGATGTTATCAAGTTCAGAAATACCTTATTTGAAAGAGAAGATTCAAGAGGTACCAGTTTATGCGTACTGCTATTCTTTTAGCATAAGCTAACAAGAACAGTATTTGTTAGAGTAAAAGAAAACTGTTTAAGATTAGGATAGTTCCCATATAAAACAGCCTCTAAAAAGTCCCATGTAAAAGTTCAATTTTTGTTTTTTATCAAAATCAGATGGCACAGCCTGTCATGGGAAAATAACTAAGGCATTTTGAGACCCTCAAGTTGTGGAGAGAAGATGTACGGCAGTTATTCCACCCTTGGATTAGAGGATGCAGCTAGGTACAAGTAACAGTCTCCAATGGATTTCTTAGACTCATATAGATTGGCTTCTTGTGTAATCCAGGGCAATTCTGAATTTACTCTAATTTGTTTCAGGAAATCAAACCAGAGCAGTGACTATAAAGATCCTTTTACATCCCGTTCTAGTAGCTTTCTCAGTAAAATGCTCATTTGCAATCACAAAGACCAGAGGATCCCTGTAACTTGGAGAAATGGATAATTGTGATTGTCTGATAGCAGGTCCCATGTTTTTAATTCTTAATGGTTATTTTTTACCTTAAATCTTGTATCATTGCTGCTGTGAAAATTTCATGGCTTGGAGATTGGTTACAAATCCATTTTTAATTGGCTTTTTTGATGACCAAAAAAGGGAGAGTGCTGTGGAAAACTCGTGATTTTGTGCACATTTTAATGATGTTCCTAAAAAGCTAAGTGAAAAATGGTATATCTCTTTCCAACTAGGAAATTTGCTTGCCTTTACTGTTGCTATTTACAAGATGCCTTTCATTTTGTTGTTCCATGCGTGTTTTACTCCTGGTTTTAAGCTGCAGTGTTTCCCTACACAACCCAGCAAAGGCAAGCTACCATTACTCCTGTGTGAAAATTATTTCATTTAGCCAGCAACTACCAACAGCAAAAATGTAAACCACTGGCTTACTCTGAGTAGTCGGAACTGCAGAGGCAGGTAAAAGCCAGTTAAAATTTGACGCTTGACCACATGGTGAATTTTTGAGAACCGCAGCTGTTTGAGGTGTAAGAACATCTGTGATTGTCAACAGTTCATTAGAAAATTACTGGCAATAAAAGAATGCCAGCCCCCCTCTTCCCGAAAGCAATTTGATTCCTGCTGGTCTGCCTGTCCTCTGTATTGTTTTACTTCGTTCACAGAAAGACTAAATTTGCAACAAATTTTTCTTCTGTGTTTCCCTCATGGTGCGATGATCTAACATCATTATTCACTCCTTACTTATACCGGATTTGAATATGCCATTGTTTCTTGGACAATAAAAACATCGTTTGCCGAGCAGTCATCACATACATTAAAGCTTTGCCATATGTGTATTACATTCCTGTGTCTTATTCCTTGGACAGAGCTTGGGTAAATTCCTTTGGCTCGAGTTTTGACATGATGGTTGTAATAACTGAGAAAGCTTCCATTAATAACTGGTCAGAGCACTGAGTTAATACTTTATCAGAATCCTTTGCAATATTTGGATGATATTGATCTCTAGTCTAGCAGTTTGCACATTAGATATGCTGAAGTCAGGAGCAATGAACCATTTTTGTGCTTACAGAAAAAAGAAAAAAAAAAGATGGCATGCTCAGTCAGGCCTGTCTGTGCAAGGAACAGCCTAAGACAGGCTGTAAGTCTGGCTGTAGGATCTTCTTGAGCTTTGCAGGTCTGTTGCTGCTTGGATTCTTCTTCTCTTTGAATTTTTGGCTGCCTGCAGCAGAATTTCCATTGCTAACATTGTCTCTGTGCCACATAGCAACAGGGGTAGGAGAATGGTCTACTATTTAGTATTTCTTTTTCACATGTTTCTGCAGCTCCCCCTTATTTCTTTTCTTGTATTTGGCTATAGACCTGAGGGTGAGATCACACATGTATAGATTGAGAGCTGTAGAAACATATTACTCGGCCGTATTTAGTGCCAGCATTTGAAAGTGCCAAATTGCTTTTTGGGTTTTCAGTATCACATGTTGGAGTCATCACAGGCTACTACTATTCCCTGCTATTTACTCCTTGCAGCGCTTGTGTAATATTTATAAATACTTTCACAGATGAACATATCTTTTAGCTACAGGATGTGGATGGCATTGACCTATCGTATAAAAACAATATACTGCTTCTGATCCAGTGGTTCTGAGTTTGTAGACTTCTCTGTTAGACATTTGAAATGAGCCAATTATAAAAGCAAAGATAGTTTAACCATGACACTTGTTCATTGTTTTTGTCCTCAGCAGTTCTATGTAGGCTCTCTTCATAATTAAGGGCTTTACTGAGTAAAGAAGATTCCCAGCAGTCACCCTGGAATTGGATTAACAGCACAAGAAACTCCCCCTTGCTAACCACATGTTCAGTCCCTTTATATCTTTCCATATACAAGCCCTTCTTCAATTTGTTTAAATGAATTGCTGTAATTTGGCTCTGTGGACTTGAAGAAATCTAGTCAGGCTTTATTTAGAAGTATAGTGGTGCATAGAGTCTCCATCTGAAATTAGGGCCATGTTGTACAAATTATCGTATAAACACAAATTAAGAGAAATCCTCTGCACTGATGAATTAATAATCTTTGTTGTCAAGACAAAGAACGGGAGAAAGGAGTAGTGTTGTCTCTGCCATATGCTCTGGATGCACAGATTGTAACTTACCAAAGGTGATGCAGAGAATGTGTTACAACATTGAGAACTGAACCTCGATTTCCCGAGTATCTGAATGTGCTGCCTTAATTACAAGAGTGACTTCTACCTTGTCAGGCATTATAAACTCTGCACTCATTTGAGGTTGATACTGTGCCAGGCCATGTATTGTCATGGAAGCAATATAGCTAACGTTAAACAGAACTGTATTTCTCTCTACCTGCAGATGTGTGAAAATAAGTAAATTTTGTCTTCCTAAATTACAAACTGCATCCTTGCTACACTGGTACAAAAGAAAGGATCATTTTAGCATATCCATGTTTTAAAGCTGCTGTCTGGTTCAGCATATCCCAGCAGTCTCCATCCATTTCTAGGATCATCTTTGTGTTAATGGTATAAATATGTTTGCCAAGCCATGCTGCACAACTTGGTTGTATTCATTGTCTTTTAGGAAAAGTTTTTTCTTTCTTTAGGCTCAGCTGAACCTGCCATTTTCATGTGAGGCAATTTATTTTTGGGTATCCTTTTAAGTGGATATCTTGGATGTGAAGAAGTGACTAACAAACTCAGTAGATGCAGGATATTGACAGATGTACTCCAAGGAATCTAGCCGCGGTGTATAAGACACTACCATCTCTTTGCTGTCCATCCCATCCATCCGCCTGAGGTTACCAACCCTACAGCAGACCTGACAAAATCGAACATGGCGGGGTGTGCTTCAGTCATTTCAGTGCAAAGACCAGAGGCTTGAATCAAACTTAACCTTTGTTGGCGATATAAGCTGAACCACCAAGCTTTGCACTGAGCCAACCGCTCTGTGGCATCAGCTCTGCTGTAGGGGCAGAAATGTCATGCAAAGGGGAAGTGACCAAGGGCTGGCACGGCAGAGGAGGACAGTGTATCTGAAAGGCAGCTAAGGGAAAAGACCCTGCAAAGTCACGTGCAGTGAGATCTCTGATAACCAACACAGGTCCTCCTTCTGGAGCCATTTGAAGACATGCGGTGGGAACGCTTTCTAAGAGAGCGCTTGCAGTCAGCATGTGGTTTTGGACACCCTATCAAGCCCAGAGGCTGTATACCTCTTGTGCTGTAATTTGTATCTTAATGGTAATGAATTGGGTTATCTCTTGAGATAGAGATGATATTCCTGTAATAATAAGATTCTAAAATGTTAATTTTTTCTGTGAGATCTGTGGGATTTGCAGGTCAGAAAAGACTGTTGATACATTTTGTATACTGTTGATATAATTTATAAATACTGGGTTGATATCTTTCACAAAAAAAATCTAATTTCCAGATTTGTGGTTTATTTTGTCATGAAAAATAACAGTATGAAGGTGGCTCTTTAAATATCTTAGAAAAGGACATAATAGTGCTCCCTGTGCTTGGGCAATGTAATTTTTTTACTTTCTTGGGAACGGTGGGGAAAGGAAGAGGAAATTGCAGAGATATTTAAAAATGTCAATTCTAGTTCAAAAGTTACACAAGCAAACACTCTTGACCAAGGTGTTGAATTATAAAGTTTGATATTCCATGAAGCTAAAAAATCGGAAGTAATGGTGCCAATAAAAGACATTCATTTATTTACTTGAGGTGGCCATTGTTAGCACTAATAATACATTTCAACATATTGAAATTGCCAGATAATTCTTTTGTGACTTTTATGCTGGATGATATTGTTATTTAAATGAACCTGCAGACCGCACTGTAATGAAGAAATGCATGTTTTGCCTAACAGTTATCAACCAGCATTCCAGCAAAATGAGAATTTTTACCTCCATTCATTCTGAGGGGAAGCTGGGGGTCACTGTTTTCAATATGGACCTTTTAAAAGCCTTTCAGCAGTGAATAATTAGAAGCCACAGCTTCTGAAATTACCTGTATTCACTGTAGGGAAGAAGAAACTTTTATCTTTTGTAATGAAGTACACTTGCTCATTCAAACTTTGTAAGACTTCCTTAAAATGGCAATTGCATTGTGCTGATTTAGTATTAGGTGGAGTAATAAAAGAAATTGATTTTTAAATATACGGATACCCTTGTTTATTCAATTTTACTTTTCTTGAATTCTTGTCAAATCCATCTTGTCAAATAATACAGATGGAAAAAATGTGTTGAGCTCTTGTGTAAATAACCTTATCTGTACAAATTGCTGTTTGCTAAAACAAATGTAACTTCATTTGCAGTTTCAAATTCATTTTGCACTTTCATTTGAAGATTGGGGTTTGAAAGTGTTTTGGTCATGCTAATTTTTCTATATTAACTTTTAGAAAAAGATTTTCTTTTTTATAGTTCAAAACTACGCAGAAGATAGGGATTGGAAATATGGCTTGCAGCAATGAGCTTTGGACTTCTCTCTTTGTTCTTAAAAACAAACAGGTTGGCAATATTCATTGGTGTAAAGAAACAGAAAAGTCATTATCTGGGGAGTAATTTTAAAAAAATGATATACAATAATTTGTTAATTATTGCCAGAAAAAAGCATGCAGTTTTACTTCTGAAAATGTGCGTTCCGGTTAATGAAAAACATTACCCTGCAGCTTCTTTGGGATTTTTTCCACTTGTAAAAGTTTTTTTTTAAAAGGAAGAAACTGATCCCACACTTTCCTAAATGGGATTTTTAGGCAAGGGCTGATGCAAGCCTCACCCTCAGACAATAAGCAAGCACAAAGTTAAAGTTTGAGAGTTTTGCTTTTGAATTCTGCATATTTACTTTTAGAGTAAAAATACCTCTTTTTTTTTCTGTCTTTTTTTTATTTAAACTAAATGGCAGATTGCAAATTGGGCTGATTGTTTAAATCAAAGGTGTTTTTCCTGTACTTTGAACGATTCAGAGACTTGATTTTCCCACTCAGAGGAAGTCTTCTTTCCTGTCCTGTACAGCACCAACCCGCTTCTGTTAGCGTCACTCAAAAAAACCTTCATCTGTAAAATAAAATCTAGCTTTGTAAATAAGATAATTTCACAGTAGCTACAAGTTTTAATCCTGCCTATGAAGCTGTTTAGACCGAGTGATGCTGCTCTATTATTTGTCCAACAGGGTGGGAGAGGAAGCAGTGGGAATAGTGACCTGATAGAGATAGATGATGTTGCTATTAAAGTTGAGCTTTTTTAACCCCCTACTCATGGTAACTGTATTTAATGGATAGGTAACCAGGTAGTTTGTAGCTGTATATGTCTATCACCGAACTTGCTAAATATTTATTAGTCCAGAATTTTGCCTGTGTGTTAGTCATATTTAAATATGGGCCATATGTTCAATACTCTGAGATGCTGATCCATATTTCATCCAACTGTTTAGTAAACTTTGTCTTCTGTCCATGTACTCAGGCTCCCAAGCTATGGTAACACATACAACTAGGCGTCTAGAAGAGTGAACATAATCCTTGTTATAATCCAGCAATGTTTTTGTGCTATGAAATAGCTAGGACCAGGACCCTTAGGCAGCGTACAAATACAGAGCAAAGAGCTGCCCCCTCCGGAGAATTTACATCCAGATGGCTGAGGCATATAAAGATATTTTCTCAGGGTAAGAAGTTGCCTCATGTCAGCTGACAGGAATATGCATTCTCAGCAAATGCAGAGTAATTCAAGCTGATTTAGCCCTTTCTCCTGTGATAACTTTTAAACCCGGCGACAGGAGACAACAGGTGGATATAAGCAGATGGGGGAGCACAAGGAGTGAATAAGAAGGTCGGCTTCATAGGTAGTGGGCTCAATATTGCAGCAGCACAGCCATTGTCAAGCTTTTTTTCTGGCATCAGAGTTAAGAGGAGGCTTGAGAGGGGATTTGAAGGAGGATAACGAGGCAGCTTTGTGGACATGAACAAGGAGCTCTACCCAAGCATGGGGGCAGCAGGGGAGAAAGCACAAAGATCCTTGCTTGAAAAGGTAACAAATGGGTGATGGAGCCCACTGTCAGGGGCTGACTGGAGGTGGGAGCTCTCCCCTCTGGAATAAATGAATGAGAATAGGTTGGGAGGGGATTAGGCTGAGAATGCTTTGAAAGAAAAAGGAAGTAGATTATGTTTATATAACAGAAAAAGGGAAACCACAGCAAAGAGGAGTAACAATGGTCAAAGTGATGAGCAAAGAAAATGCCGGTATCAAAAATATTCTTCAAGCTTTTCCAAAGCTGCTCTTTCAATAAGCAGAAGGAAGAGGCGCATTGTAACGATCGCTTTGTATGCATCCCCATCATAACCAACTCCTCACAGTTGCTTTCTGAAACTCAGGAATTATCAGTAGAAATTTTCTAAGCCTGGCATCTACCTTTGAGGTGAACAGTTATAATTGCCTGAGCCAGAAGAATTTTCTTGTTCTTTATTATAAGGAAATAGGACAAAAGTATACTTTCCTGCTGGAAAAAAATAAAGTCTCTGGTCTCTTCATTTGTGTTTTTTTAAATTACTGCAAGAATGGACTCGTTGCTTTGTTGATTTGTCATAATAATTTAAAATTCAGCTTTACAGATTTCTCAGTCTGTTAAAAACACTGTTTTCATTATGTCCTCAGATGTGCAGTTTTCATTATTTGCTTCTGAAAAAAATTACTGGCTTTTTTAAAAGGGTGTTTACTACCAGGCAGTCTTATAGCAAAGCACATGTCTGTCCTTACGCAACCATATTCCTCAAAATCTGGAAAAAAACCCATAACTTCTTGCCATGCTGAGGATATACTGTATTCTTATATGAACCATCTGTTGTTGATGGAAAGGCAAGAACAGATGATCTGAACTGGCCTGTTAGTGCAATAGCAGCATAATTCTGTCCTGGGTTGGAGACAGGATTTAGCTTGACCTCATCACTTCTGTCCTCTGTGCCACTGGAGACCAGTGGGGTGCACTGGTGCATCCATCCTTCTTGGGAAGAGCACAGCCAGCACTACTGCTTGTGTGGCCACTGCCAGCTCATATCCATATTGCTATGTTGAAGGTCGTTCCTTAAGCCTTTTGTTTTTGCCTCCTGCACAAAAGTCACATCTGCAGTTTGTTAGGAAGAGAAAATAGAAAAGGTTGGTGTCAATGCCATTGAATGGACGAATTTAACAGTGAATAGTAAGCTGTCTCTGGATGTTTCGATGTCAGGGTGGCCTTATTACTGTACATACTTACAGAGGACTTTATAATCAATTGCAAAGCTCTATGATGGTTTTGACGTGTGACATATATACAAAGGTGCACTAATCACTGATTTAATATAATGCTTAGCCCTGTTGTGAACACTGTTGTTTCTTTAGTGCACAAATCATATTAAGCCAACCACCAACTATAATTTTGGAAATTGGTGGAATATTCCTATAAAGAAGCACAAAAGATTGTAAAGATTGAATAAGTTCATTGTCTTATTGACCAGTTGGGGAGGGGGAGGCCGTCCTCTTTAATTTTTTCTTCTTTTAAAAATACTTTGTGGTTCAGCAGCACAGACACTGCATATCTTTGTATCCCCACACAGTCACCATGTTAATAGCTGTTTGCTAGCTGTGGTCAGTTAATTTAAAAAAGCTGGCGCACTGGTATTATAGGTCGCACTAGATTATTCTTGAATCAAATGTAGTATTGTTGCTTCAAACCAAACCTCCACCCATGACAAAATTCATTATAGCTCTTTAATTTATAATAGTGTTTGAAAGGATGAACCTGAGATGATATGAAAGGAGATTCAGTTTCTTAAAATTTTCTCAAGCCATGCATCATCCTGTTCCTACGTCGCTCTTGCTACATGTATAGACTCAGTAAGGGGTTACTGTTGGTTTGGGAATCTAGCACTTCTTTGTTTTGTTGCAAATATGAAAATAGATTATAAAATGTTCACTGACATGATGAACATGGGTGAGCTCCTAGAATATATTTCTCCCCTGAATGTATGTTATATACATTTCTATTATGTACATAAATGCAAGGGAGCCAATCTAAAATATGTTTTATTCATCATATTGCAGTGGCACAAAAACTCCAGGCCCATCCTTGACTCACTCAGTCACTGGAAGCCTGTCAATGCATTGGAGGATAACTAGGCTCTCCAAACTCACTTGCCCTGCAATAGCCATCATACTCCAGGTCTTGGCTGATACGCCAAGTGGCATCACTTTCTGACAAGAGCCTCAACTATTCATTTCAGACTGGAATGGAGAGTTTGGGGGGAGCTCAAAAGCTTGAGAGGTGATTGCTAGCTGCTAGAATAAAAAGCTGAGTTGGGACACATCAGTTTTCCTTTCTGGCTCTTCTGTCAGGGCAGTGGATACCTGATTCCTACAGCTTATAAAACAATTGCAAGAACAAAAGTTAATATTAAAAACAAAGCAAAACCCTTGATGATACTGTACAGAAAGAATCTCCTCCTTGGGACCCAAAAACCTCTGTTTCATGATGGCAGTGGAGTGTGGTGGCTGGGAAATGCTCTGGCTTTCAGTCCGGTGGGAGCAGTGGGTTTGAGAGACAATATGCTCAATCTTCAGTTCTCATTTTTGGAAAATCCTGAGTCCTGTGGATGCTATCTGGTATACCCACGTGCACAGATGAGCATGGTAGCACTTCAGCGTAGACAGGGAGAGATTTTTTAGACCCCCCCCAAAAAAATCAACCACACAACACTGCTGTTGTGCCCTTTCCTACTACATTTGACAAAGATAGTTTCTGATCAAAAGGAGAGAGAAAGAGATATATACAGACCTAGCGTCCATTGCCCTTTTCTCATCCATCCAAATAGTCATGTGGCTGTGTCTAGAGGAGCTGTAGGGGGTGGATCCAAATGTCTGCTGCTATGAATAACTTGAATTTGGAAATTAATAATTACAACAGAAGAAAGAGACACCTTCTCTGGAAAAGCCAGTAGATAGAATATTCAGCTGATGTGTGAAATGTGAGTCTTCAGTCTGAATTAGGGAACAGGATCTTGATCTTTCAGATCACAGGGGAGCATGATAATTATGGAGCTGTTGCCTTTTCTGGAGTGGGATGCCCATTTCTTCGCTGGTTTATCATATGAAAATAATTGGTTTGCAAGCTGATGTGCGCTTGGAAAATGTTTGTAGGATGAGAAAATGGATTCCCACTCATTGCCATGTCTGAACTTCAGAAAATGACCCTGTGCACCTCTGCACAGAATATTGTTTGCCATGCACTTGAAAGCCAGCACATACCTTCCCTATTCAACACATTAAGCAATGGAGACATAGTCCTATCACAGGACTTAAGCATCTGTAAGGGATGCAAAAGTAAAATGTGTACCATTTTAACCGTATACCCGTGTTTTACTTCTACACACACATAACGGGCAAGTATTACGAAAAGGAAAAATATCAGTTCTTCAGGCCAGTGAGAAAATTCTCTAATGGTGGAGATTTCTAAAAACAAACGGATTGCTTCCATGAGGAATTTAGAATGAAAAATGTGATAAGTTATAGTCAGTCATTAACATTTGTTGAACATTCTACTTATTATTAGTGTTTCGTATACTTCTGGTTCAAACATTTCATGGAAGAAGAGTGGAATAAATGGAGTAACACTAACCAGATGGTCCTGTATGTGGAATTTCTAAAGCTTTTTGTGTACTTTATGTCGAAGATAACAAATCACACAGGTCAACAGCTAATGTCAGCCAGTGAGAAATGATTGTACATTTTAAGGAAGAAAAGCTCTTGAGGTCTTAGTTGCATTGGTGTCAGGGATTCAATTTTGTGATTTTCACGTGGAAATGAAGATGCTTCCAAGTGAGGCACACTGAAGAAGAAATGTTTAAAGAGAGGTTTGTTTAGATTCCAAAAACTAGGTTATCTTAGACATATTTAGGTTCAGGACATCTCCTTGCTTTTCATTTAATTATGTTTCTATTTTATCTTTGGCATCTGCAGAGGATAAAATATAGGAATAATTAGGAATAGAGCTAGCGGATGAAAAATTAAGACTTTGCAATATTGTTTCTTTATATGCTCTTCTTAAAGTTAAAAAAATCAGAAAAGAAATCTGCGGTATGTTTTGCTTTTTGATAAGTAGCTTCATACGTTTTAACATTTTGAGAGTCATACACTTGCTAAGAATATCTGTCTGATCTGTGGCATATCTAAGTCATCCATCCCTGTAGTATCTTGCCAGGTCACTGTAGTCCTGCTGAAATATTTTGATACAGAATTTCATCCAAATAAATAAATAGTGTATGATGGTGCCATCTATAGCCTAGACAGCTCAAGGGATTAGTAATTAGTTATATAGCCTTTTACTCAGGGATCGTTACTTAAGATCAGACTCAGAATGTCACTTCTAGCCACAGGCTTGGCAAGTTGAAACAGTGGTTTCTTTCTGATCCTTGTCAATGAGGTAATGTCTAAGTCATCTGGGGCAAAGTAGAAGTAGAAACTTAATTATAATTTCATTTCTAGAATTGATTTCTCAAACTCATTTTTATGTAAAGGCAGTGGGGCAACTTTTTAACTACTGTCTACCTGTTCCATGAGTACAAATGAAATCAACTTCCAGAAACATTAACCAGAAAACTTTCATTAGCATTACATCCACTAAAGGAGACAAGTGTGACATAGTTTCAAGTATATATGCCAAAGGTTGTTGCATCACAGAAAACAGCAGCAATGGGATGAGCAATTCAGAGCTAATGATCTTTCTTTCATAAGACCATCTCCTTCTTATAGCTCAACAGATACATATAGATAATGATCCAGGAGCTACAAAAGTGGAATGTTCCTTAAAACTGAATTGTTTACCCATGGCCAGCTTCTAGATAGACTTCAGAGAAATGAATCATTCTGGAGATGCAGCCTTACATGTGTGCAGCAGTGGTCTTAACTTTTTGGTGTAAAGTTAAAACGTCAGCTGTAACAAATGCAGCTCTGGTAGAGTTCTTTTCTCTTGTCCAAATCAGTCTTGAGATTAGAAATTAGTATATTCCTGCAAAGGAGAACATTTTAGATTTTCTGCTAAAGGTAGACCTTCTTTTTCAACACAGACAGCATTTACCCTTTGAAAAACTCCTCAAGCTAGGATTGTCTCTTCTAGAAGACAATTGCTGTTAGTGGCAGAAGAAATTTCACTTTTGACACATGTACAGTGAAGCAACGTAGAGGTTTATTCAGCATGGCATCTTCCATTGATGATGCATCCCTAAGCATTTTGCAAAGTGGTGCCATTTTCTAGAACCAGAGCTGTAGAACAATAAAAGAGCCGTAGGCAAAGGAGGAAAGATGAGCTTCTCGGTGAAAGTAAAATCAGATTCTTATGGACCAAATTGTGTTTTATTAATCGTGTTAGCACCAGTGACTGTGATGCAGGGTGGATGGAGAAGTGTGGGAGGATGGTATTGTGTGTGTGTGTGTTGTGTTATTTGTAATGTGGAGAATGGTATTTATATGCTTTCTATTTCCATTGTCATGAAATGACCATGCACAATGCATTTATGGGTTCTCATTGCAATGACTGTACTCATCATACCTCACTTGCTGAACACAAAATGAAAGTGTTGCTTTCTAGTAGGTGGTAGTGCACCCTCTTGGAGGCAGAAAGCCTACATAATATTTGTTAAGCCAGGGATCAGTAAACCTACCTCGATGACACTTTCTTTTAATTTTGTGAGAAGTTATAAAATGCAAAGGGATTTTCTGAAACACTGTTTGAAAGAGAAACAGAAAAGAAAACAAGTTTTCTCTTGTATTGTTTTAGGTTTGTATGTCATATTTTACTGATAATTTTAGACTAGTGGTAAAGATTGGACCAAGAAGTCACACATTCTCTTCTCCATTATGTACGTTCATGAATACTATCTTCTGTTGTGCACTTACATCTGTGTATTTATGCTTTGGTTTATGTGTGTGCATGCTTGTGCAAAGGTGTATCTCTAAAGATGTTTAATTTTTGCTTATGATGTTAGATGTGCAGTTCTCTCTATTGTTGTATCATTTTTTGTGATGTTTCCTTGAAATATGTATAAAAATAGGGCAAGAGAGACCCTGTTTTGTCTGTAAAATGCCTTGGTAAATGCCTGTCTCATTTACTAGTGTTATATTTAGACTGGAGCTGAAGAAATCACTAAAGCAGGTACCCAAAAGCTCCTGAAAGGGATTTAATGTGAGAGTTGACGTGGAGCCAGTGGCTCTCAGTTACCAGTTCCTGGTCACTGACTAATGTACCGAGCTCCTGTGACATGTGACCTGTTGATGTTGGCAGCTCATCTCTTCTCAGGCTATTGCAGCGCTAGCCTCTCCTCCCTAATTATCACAGCCTGTGCCCTCCACGCACAACATGCGCACACACGTTCCACTTAGCCTCGCCCAGGCTCGGTGCCATCCCTCACAGCTGCCTCCAGTGTTTTCCCCTTGTCGTGGCTTAACCCCAGTCGGCAAGTAAGCACCACACAGCCACACGCTCACTCCCCCCCGGTGGGGTGGAGAGAATTGGAAGAGTAAAAGTGAGAAAACTCGTGGGTTGAGATAAAGACAGGTTAATAAGTAAAGCAAAAGCTGCACACGCAAACAAAGCAAAACAAGGAATTCATTCGCTATGTCCCATCGGCAGGCAAGTGTTCAGCCATCCCCAGGAACGCAGGGCTCCATCATGCGTAACGGTTACTTGGGAAGACAAACACCGTAACTCCGAACATCCCACCCTTCCTTCATCTTCCCCCAGCTTTATATGCTGAGCATGACGTCACATGGTATGGAATATCCCTTTGGTCAGTTGGGGTCAGCTGTCCCAGCCGTGTCCCCTCCCAACTTCTTGTGCACCCCCAGCCTGCTCGCTGGTGGGGTGGTGTGAGAAGCAGAAAAGGCCTTGACTCTGTGTCAGCACTGCTCAGCAGGAACTAAAACATCCCTGTATTATCAACACTGTTTCCAGCACAAATCCAAAGCATAGCCCCATACTAGCTACCATGAAGAAAATTAACTCTACCCCAGCCAAAACCAGCACACTCCTGGTGGGAAATCCCATCAGCCCATGGGGAGAGGACTCAGGCACCAGGTTTGCATCTTGCGGGTCCAGCTGGGAAGCCCCAGCAAGCAAGAGCACAACAAGAAGGTACAAGTCCAGCGCTGAACTGTTGAAGTCCAACAACAGCAACTCAGCTGTGAACTTGGAGAGGGTGGAATCGTGCACAGGGAATAAATTTGCCATATAGTTAAAGTAAAAAGACAATTTTGTTTACTTCAGTAACTCAGTTCAGATGATTTTACAAAATGTTATAAAGTTTTGAGGTACTGCAGTCAAGGATCAGACAGCGGACGTAGTATTAAATGATTATTTGCTAGGTATTTGGATTTTCTAGGGGCAGCCCACAGCCTGGAGGCTCTGCATAAACCTAGGAGTAGGGCTATCCTCTCCCCTGAAGAGCTAACCTTCTCAGCTCTGTTTCCAGATGCAGAAACCCTGTAATCCTGACTGAATGTCCTATTATTGTTCAGTAGTAAAAATTGAGATTGGGATGTTTGCAGTGTGAAATCTCTTGCTGATTTTGGCCCTGATCTTGCAAATACTTACCATTGTGCTTATTGTTACGTAGATGCATACTCCCACTGAGCACTCACATATGTATAAGTTGTATACATAAATGTTTTCATAAGTCTTAGAGATCTGGTTTGGTAACTGCAAGCACAACATGTGTAATGCACAATCATCTCAGCTGCTTCTGAGATCCTGAATCTCTGCCTGGAGACAGATATAGCAAGCTTCAATATGAAACCTCTCCAGATTAAATTTTTAGTATTATAAGCATGATTTATGTGTGGCAAGAACAGTTGGTTGGGATATATTGGAAGAAAATGTATCCCATCCGTTAGCAAAGAATGCAATAATTAGGAAAGGAAGAGACCTGACTCAGAACATGTGATATGACTCGGAATTGTGTCCTCGAGTCATTATGCAAACAAAAAACCCCACCACTCGCTTCAGTGCAAGTTTTGCATGTGTAACAGCTGTCACAGTCAGACCGTTAATCAGCTGAACACCACACAGGTGGAGGATGAGAAACCACCTTCTGTGCTAGAGGTTGAACATAAAAATTATTTTTCATGGGGTCCGTCTGTCTGTGCTGCTGTAGCTGCAGCAATGCAAATCTCCAGTGTAGGTCTGTTTCTCCACTGGCATAAGAAGTTTTTGTACAATTTCCTCTTTTAAGAATAGAGGAAAAAATATAGATTGTAGCTAAATGCTAGAGAGACCGTGATTTTGCTCTAAGCTGTGTTTCTCCTGCTAAAGCTATTGCAACAAAAGACAAACATATTTTATTTTACTTGATATATTAGTGTACTATGAACTCATATCAATTGCATACAGTTAGTTAGATAAATAAACAGCTTACTTTTGATTGTGTGTGTTAAAGTACCCCAGGTTATTTTGCTAAATGATGTCATTTATCATTCCCTGCTGTGTATAATGACTATTTGTGAAAAACAGAGGTTCTTCTTTTCTCTCCTGTCCACCCCCAAACCAAAAAAGAAAAAAAATCTCTAATCAGAATAAGCACATCCCTTGAAATACAGACACGTTCCACCTCCTCTCAGTTTGCATCATGTGATATGGCAAGACATCAAATAATACAAGGATATGTAATGTGACAATAAATGAAAGATAAATTAGAAGAATGTTTTTTGGATAGACTGTTCCTTGTTCAATTTGGATGATAAGAATTTAGTCTTAATTTCTGACATTCATTTTATCAGCTAAATTTCCTAATTTGTATTATTACAGATAATTACCAACATATATTTATTCTTAAAACTTTATTTGTTCAATTAGAAGGTAGATTTCAGCCTTTATCTTTGTAGGTAGCTGATCCAAGACAGTTTTATGTAAATGGCTTAATTAATTGGTACCCTTCAGTTGAAACAGCAACTTACAAAGGAAGTAATCCTTTTCGAGTGGCATAAGCTATTTAAAAAAGGCAAAAAACCCACAATACTTTTCTCAGGCACCTTGGCACACAATTATAAGTTATTTGACAGAAGTAAATGTAATAAACAGCAAGGCTTCTTCCCAAATTATGTCTTTTCTATGTAATTAAAATAGCATCAACCTTAAGTGCAGTGGCTCTGTAGTCTTCAAATCTACATTATTAAGAGATTTAATTATGCAGAATTACAAAACTTTCTGATAAATGGTTCAACGTGTTGGTGGTAAAGATGTGATCTGTGTGGCCTACTTATTAAGTTTACACTCTCTCTCAAGCAATTAGTTGTTTCCAAGTGTTTGGCGCGTTGCTCTCCCTTTCAGGCTATCCTTGGAAACCCCTGCCATGCAATGCTGTTAGAGGATGTGGTGACAGGACTTTTTCTTTATGGCCATCTGACAATGGCACCGATCACTCCAGGTGACCGTCCGCCACCAGCGCTGTTGTTGCCACAGCTGGGCTTGCCTGGATTGCGACTGCAAACTAGTGTCCTGACAGTGTAGTCTAGAAAGGAGGAAAGGGAGTTCTGGGTATTCTCTCTCCTCCTGCCGTGCGCTAAGGTCCATTTGTTGAAGAAGCTAAGCCTTGAAGCAGCGTTTTCCCTGGTTGCATACTACTCTACAAAAGTAAGAGGCACTCCATAGTGGAATTAATTTGTAAAACCCAAAACAGGGTTGTGATGGTAAATCTCTGCCTTTCCTGAGCAGATCAAAATGGCCTTGATTCTGAGTGTTTGCATGGCACAGTGTGGACCTCTTTCTTAGTCTTATGCTTTCCCTTCATAAGAATAGTGGGAGGAAATAATACATGATCCTTTTAAAAACAACCAATTCTTTATGTCACTAATAGGGGAAATTAAAAACTACACATTGCACCCACTTATCTCCTCTGCTGCTTGCTGTTATGCTTGTTTCTGAACTTTATACCAAACTGGTGATCCTGGGGGAGAGGGGAGGGATGAGTGGGTGAATGAATACATGTCTAGAAATGTGGCAACTTTTCAGTAGAGATGCTCCAATGCTGTCCTCATTATTGTCCCATTTTATTTGGCAGAGTGACTCTTTTCCCCTTAAATGTGCAAGGGTTTAATTAATACATTCCAGTTGTCAAACCCAGTTCAGCTTGATGAGCGGGAGAGTGTAGAAAAGCTAGATTATTTGTTTGCATCACTAGGCAATGGGGAAATACCTCCTCCATTGGTTTTCTTTGCAAGTAGTGACAGCAGCGTTCTGACAGAGACAAAGGGATAAAAAATGTGCTGGAAGGACTAGAAGAATTAATTTGTAATAGATAATTGGATCTGTATGGCATGATACGAGTTTGGAGGAAACTCGAGCGGAATAGCTCTCTAGGTTTTTAGGTTTCACTCTCTTGTCAAAATAGCATCTGCATGCCTTATGCATTTTAAAGTTTAAATAAGAATATACATATCTCGCTTCCTTATTTAGCTGCCCCATCCATTGTCTGACAAAGGTCTGGATATGCTTATTTCTATTATTAATTAAAACTCAGGAAATAAATCTTGCTGTTTGTTGGGAAAGTGGTATGGTATTGCTGTTTCTTTCCTCTCTTGCAAAAGTTAATTTTACTCTTGCACCAGCCTCTGAGACAACTGTCTTTTGAGTTTTGCAAGCCTCATCTTTGTTGCTGACTGATCCTACAGCAGATCCTCAGAGAAGGGCGTAGTTCAGTGTTACAAGAGATTGTCTCATTCAGTGGAAGCATGGGTCCATCCTGTGAGGGTATTGAATGTCAGGATTGAGACGTTACTTGAGTTCAGTTCTGTAGAGATCCAGTGATGAAAGCAGAGTACTGTGGGGATGTACTCCCAAAGACTCCAGCTGCTAAGGTGGCTGATGGTGTCTGTACCAGTTGCAGATTTTTTGGAGTTGGCAAATTTGTCCCTAAATATATCTAGGTGCAGTAATCAAGCCTAGACGTCATAAATGTAGGTAACCGTGGCTGGTAACGGAGCAACTAACAAATGGTGACAGTGCATTATTTAAAAAAAAAAAAAAGTTTTATTGGAGGATAATCAACATTGTTCCCCTCCTTTTAAAAAGGTGTTACGGGTGATCCCTGAAATTATAAACCTGGGAGGCACCTCAGTGCAAAGAAATATGGTTGAGAGAATGATTAAAGATCGAGTTATAAAGGACCTAGATGAGGATAATATGATGGGGACAAATCAGCACGATTTCTATAGCCTGTCAGATTTCTTTGAAATAGTTAACAAATAATGGATAAAGGAGAACCAGTGGATATAATTTATTTAAACTTTCAAAAGGGCTGGATAAAGTCTTTTAAAGGAGGCAATTAAGGAATCTTGCTAACAATGGGGTAGGATGTAAAGTCTTGTCATGGATTTAAAACTGATTTAAAGACTGAAAGTTAAAAGTAAGATTAAATGCCCATTTCTTACTGCTGGAAGGAGACAATAATGGGTGTTCAGGAGTGGGGCTAGGAACTTTGGGGTTTTTAACGTATATATTTTATTAAATTGCTATTGTGCATAGAATATAATTAGGTAGTATTCCCTAGGAAATACTGTAGGTTAGTATTAAGGAACTGTGCTATACAGACTGCTCTAGTGCTGTCATGCTGTATTGAAAAGGAAAAGAAACAGGAAAATAGAGTGAACAACAGCAATAACACTTCCCCCAAAAGATGCTTCTCCACTGAAAAAACATCATCTGCTTGTTGCACCACCTGATCAAAACTAGCACAATTCATGAAACACACCAACCCGATCCAATAACAAAATCAAATTTCAGTCTAAAACGTCCAGAGAAGTTTTGTCCAGCCTTTGGTGAACTCGGCATATCTACCCATTTACTACAGTCAGTCTTTGCTGCAGTGGATCTGTGATCTCTGCTGGTGCTGGCATCGAGGCACTCCACGGCCGAGGCAGCTCTAGCCTAAGGTAGGACTGGGAAGGAGAGTAGAAACTGTAGAATAGCTCAACAAAACTAGACTAGTTCAGATAACATGGTTTTGAATAAGATCTGTCACAGAAAAGGTAAAAGAAATATATGCAACAGAAATACACACACAGAGTGAACTTGTAAGCCCTGAATCTGTCATGACTCATCAGGCAAGTGACACTGGTGCCGTCCCACTCAGGTCCATGAGGACACCTCCAGGTGCAATAACTGAGAAAGAGATGGGAAGTTTTGCTCCATGCTGGGTGTGTCCTTATCTTCAAGAGACTGTCTAGCCCAGATAACAGGTGTCCTCCCCCATCATCTAGCAAAGATGGAAGAATTTTCAGAACTATTAGAGATGTTGAGGAGGAAATTCCGGATGAGAAAAAATTAAAACCTGTGATTGTTTAATATGGCGAGGAGAAGGGTGATCAATTACAGAACAAGTACTACAACGAAGGCTGATCAGAGGCTTGCACTTACTATCCTGAAAGTCAAAAGTCACCTGTATTTAATGGATGTGTGGAAGGAGAGGGGGTAGAGAACACTTCTCTCCCCTGGTAATAGGAATCTCTTGGCACAGAGTATTGCTGCAGACAGCCAGTTCTTAAATCTTGTAGCAGGGTGCGTTATCATAAAGAGTATCATGTAACAGAGTTAGCTAAGGTCTGCCTGGTACTGAATAACACCAAATAAAATCACTCATGTTAGTCACTCTACCCCCAAATTTCTGCACCTTGAATTTAGTATGCTCCTGATGAATGAGGCTATCAGGAATGAAACCGAATGCAGTGGACTATATTTAAGCACGGTAGCAGAATGATATTTTGATGGTTAATTTCTTTGGTCTTCTGTTGCATTTAAATTTGCCTACAGTGATTTCCCAGTTTCAATTAGTACACAAAACAAACTTTGCGTATTTTCTGAGATTATGTTCTTCATTATACGTTACTGTAGTTTTATGTGTTGTTGCCAAGAAATCTGCTTTTGACAAATTGCACAGGAGGCATTTTGAGATTGTGATGGGGTTGATTGAGTTTTGGCCAAATCCTGTACACTTTTATCACTGAAGACCGAAATACAGATGCTTGTTACACTAAAATATATAGAATTTGCTTTGGCCCTGAAAATCTGTGTCACATTTTAAAATAACCAATTTGGGTACAATTGGAGTTAAGTGGCAAGTAAACAATGCAAATGAAACTGTTTTGTTAGCTAGAAAGTAATTGAAAATCTGCAACTAATTATAAATTGGCAATGTACAAGTCTCCAGGAAGCTGAAAGGAATACTTTGCTGATATATTGTTTAGTTATAGTCAAAATTAACTTACGCTGCACAGTTTGTGCAAGAGATTTTGTTGCTTATTGTAACTTTACTTTCAAAAAATGAAACAACTCAGATTTCATGAGAAAAAAAAGTGTAATTTTTTAATCAAAGATAACTCTTCTTATGTTATTTTTTTTTTTTATTTCACATGGGCCTTGAGTTTCAGCTTTTGTATGTAGGTTTGGATTTCTTCAGTGTTTTTCAGTATTCTAAGTTTTGATTGGCACCTTCATTGTGTTTTTCAGCTCATCACCTCAACACATTTCTTGTGCATTAATGTAGCTGTACAATACCTTTGAGAAATAAGAACGTGTTGTCACATACGAGAAGAAATTCTTTGCTTGTATTTGGTTGAAAAAAGTATGGGATTGGCTGGAAAGCATCTAATGTCAATGCCACCTAGATCTGTAACACTAGGAGCTAGTCAAAACACGCAGATAATTGTCATGTGGATTTGTGCTGCCAGAATGTGTGCCATATGCAGACGTCAGGTTTTGGTGAATATCAGCGTTTGTTGTTGAAGAATTATTATTTAATAAGACTGTGTAAATACACAATTTTTTTTAAAAAAAGGATAAATCAATGTGGGTATTTACTACAACTCGGTTTAACAACCCTTGATGTATATAACATCAATCAAAAAACATTTCACAGAATATGGAGAAGGGAGAGATGGGAAAATATTGGTCTTAGAATGCTCTGAAATATCCTCTATCCCAGAGCAGTAGGCCATGCTGGGAAGCTCAATACTGTCTCTATTTTGGTCTTGTCACCAAAAGCCTCAAGAGTCTCCACAACAGGTAGTGACCCAAACTCTGTCCTCCTGCTAGAAATAAACATTTTCAAGCTCATCCAAACTCAGAGTTGTTCAGGTAAGCTGCAGAAGATGCAAAGTAAGACTGGCAGGTTGAGTGAAAGGTAACGCTGCAGTTATTGTTGTATTATTCTGTATTGTGCAAATGGGCAAGCAAAAGGATATAAAGATTAAAAATTTCTTCCTTGATTCAGATACAGTATCAACAAGAAGAGCCACGGGGAGAACTCCTGACTTGCAGTGCCAGGCTATCATCGTTAAGTCGTATTCACCCGCTTGGCAATTGCCTTCTCTGTATAAAGCATTTCACTGATACATACTCTCCTTTAACAATCCTTGACTCGGAGAAATTTCAGACTTGAATTTTTTACAGCCCTGTGCTGTTTCTCCATAAACCGGTGTTGATTAAGTGAATCGTACATTAAATTTTTTAACATAAAGTCTTGTAGTCAACAACTAGTAGAGATACCTTTTGAAACTTCTGAAACACCACGTAGAAATGGTTCAGCACTGTCCAACGATACAGTGTGGGCTCAGATATGATGCTTGAAAAGTTGTGTAGGGGCCAAACAAGCTGGGGAGGGGTTTCCTAGTTAGTCCTGTGCTGAAGAGATCTGGGCAGTCTGTCATTAGAAGGAAAACACTTCAGCCAAGGAGCGGGAATAAACCTCTTTTCTTTCTGCAGTAAACATTTCCAGACAGGCCAGTCTCACAGTCCTTATGGAAATAACTCCATTCATGCCATTTGGGACTCCAACCTGTGAGTACAGGTTGCGGGATGAAATCCATAAATACTAGGCTTAAAAAAGCGAATCTGCATGCAGAGCATTTTAATAAAAAGTTAGCTTGGGTCATGGGGAAGGAGGGGATAAAGCACTGGGGGAATGGAGAATATGAGTCATGGCATCCAGACTGAAACAAATCTTGGAGCATGAATCACAATATAAAATTTTAAGGGCTTGATCCTGCCTTTGGCTATGCTGGTATGTATTGTTACATATCCTGTAAAATCGGCTACTGTTACATGTTACGTAGTACTGTGCACCCACATAACTAGGCTCTGAGCTCTAGGTTTTTATAGTCTTTATTTTTTAAATCCTATAAATGCTGCTGGACTTGGCTTATTAGAATGTTGAACAGATGCAGCAAGATTTTCCTACACTTCCTACCCACTTACAACCCCAAATAATTAGTCGATGTGTTGCATCTTTCGATAAAGACTTCTTAGAGAGCTGTTTGGTGAATAATGGCACACAGAATGTGTCATTGTTGCTGCTGCAGGTTTTGAGTTTATTTGTATATTATGGGTACTGTATACCACATAATAATGAAAAGCTATATGCTCCGGTCTGCTGGTTCACTACACAGTCTGTGTGATTACAAATTGTTTGAATAACAGTGGACTATTGAAACTCTATCCAGATGTGCGTGTTGCTAATTATGGGAATACCCACAAAGGCGGATTCTCTCTTTTGTTACCATTTCCAACGCGTTTAAAAGCAGGAAAGTGAAAAGTATGTAGGCAGCAAATAAGAAGTAGCCGAACATGTCGGAGATGAAGACTTTTCATAATTAATTCCCAGGGAAGAAAAAGTCTTGACCTGGCAGAATGCATTTCTGGAGCATAACCAGATGCAACTTAATGCACAGGAGAGACATCCCAAAGTGGCAGATTCTGAAACAATCTCAAAACAAAAATGGCACAGCTTCATTCACGGCAGGGAAAGTCCAGGTGGAGAAAGACTACCTGAGGAGACTAGTGGTGGAGAGGGGGGAACGGAGCTATTGTCAGTTTTCTGGCATACTTATTAAGAAATATTACAATAATGTAATATGAGATTTTGGAAGGACAGGCAGGGGAAAATGTGATCTTGTCTTTCCAGAATTTAAGTAGTTTTTATTTAATGAGCTGGAGCACTGTCCAGAGGGGCCTTTAGGATGAACAGTTCTTAGAGTGTGAGGGACTCAGTGTGTTTCCAGACACCACACTGGGATGACGATGTTTTCACATTGTCTTCCATAAGTGCATCTCCTAGCTTTGGACAAGAGAGAACATCATGTCTAATCATAAAGTGACCCTCAATCACCTTGTCCCTTCGCTTCATTTCATGAGTTGCCATGAATCACTTAGGAGATGAAACAGAGAAGGTAGAAGGAGAAAATGCCAGTGGCAGAAATTCGGTGTGGGATCCAAAGTGTTTGAGAAAAACATAGGAACAGATGAAAGAAAGGGTGTTGAATGGCTTAGCTACCTGTCTCCTTAACAGCTTGTGATGAGGAGATAAGTAGTTTAGCAACCTTCACTCAAATTTCTTTCTTTTTCTTTTTTTTTTCTTTTTTCCCCAAAAGGTGGGGATTCAACTACAGAAAGTCTGGCTCTTGCAGCTTCTCTGGAAAAGAGAGAGGATATCTGAATTCAGACTTAACCCCCCTTTGTACAGTTTAATTTAAATAAAAATGATGAATTTCCTCCTGAGTGATTAATAGCCAAGTGTGGTGACATACAGGAACTATGAGCTTGACCTTCTAGGTAAAGGATAACTGCTATGTTAAGTTGATTACACAATTTCCCCTGAATAAGTTGACAAGCAGTGAGCATGGTTTCTGTGACTTCTGAGCTTGTAAATGCACACTTACAAGTGATTTGCCTATTCCTCTGAAGCAAGTCTTGCATTATGCGTGACACGTGTTAGATAAATTCCAAATGGTCTAATGTGAGATGTGGAATCCCAGCAGCCGGGGTCTGTGCAAACGAACTGGCCTGCCAGGAAATTGAAAAGTGTGAAATACTCTGAACTGGAATCCCCAACTTATCAGAGAAATTTCACATCCTCTGAACATCGCAGAGGCTTACAAAGCAGGCTAATAATTCTCCCTCCTCCTCCTCGGACTTGTAGACTGAATTCTTCTGTGTTACATGGAATGAATCTTGCTTTCTCTTCTGTCAATGTTTCTTTCTCCCCCCAAAATTGAGTGCATCAAAGTTGCTAAAACTATCCACATAGTGCACTGATAGGGCGTTTATATAGATACAGAATCAGCCTGCGTGCCAACTAAAACTTATTGCATGCTTTTCTCTTTATCAAGCTTCAAAATCTACAGTAGAGGACAAGTGTTGGCATTCCTCTGGGCATGAAAAAAAAGGAAAGGAGTATTGATGGGAAAGCAGTCATCTCCCTAAGTTGCTCCTGTGTTACACATGCAAGATTAGCAATGATTTTCTCTATCAGAAGGTATGAGGGGAGGGAACCACTGCAAGGAATCATAAGTGTCTCTGCTGTGGGGTGCAAATAGACTGTCTTCACTTGCCCAGTGTGCAATGTGAAATAGCAAGTGAACTGGTGGGGGAGCAGCTGCAATGCAGTGGAGAGGACTCTGCATGGCAGAGTGCTCCTGCATGTGATGTGGAGTGTCCCGTTCACAGGCAGGGCTAGCAGAGAGCTGTGGCCCCCTTGGCCACGTGGTAGATCTGCCCCTGTGTAAGCTCAGTAATGGAGAGTGAACAGGCTGCAGCGGAAAGATTCATACAAAGAAATCTTCATTTACTTGAAAAGAAAAATGCCGCTACTTGACTTCAAATTATTGCTTTGGATCCAGCACACGCTAAAACCAGTTTCAGAAAACCACCTTGCCCAGTGCTTGACCTCTGCCTTCCTCAGGGATCTGTGGTTAGCACCTCTGACTCACTTAGTGGAGAAAAGTGCCGTAAAATGATTTGGATTTGAAGGAAAAATGTCGCACATGCTGCCTCTGTGGTTTTCCTTCACTTGGGGAGGTTTAGACAATCTTTCCTACCTCTCAGGAGGTCCAGTGGACCATAAAACAAGCTTCCACATCCCATGGAGATCCCTCACCGTATGTGCTGCCTATGGTCCTAGGGTGCCTATGTACCTAGAAAAGCTCTCTTCCCAGCAGGGCTCTCCATCTCCAGCCTGCTCCCAGTTCTTCTTTACTTCCCTTCAGGCTTCAAGCAGTGCTTTGCAATAGCTGGATCAGCACCAAATTCAGCCTATGTCCAGCAGAGTCCCTTTGACCCATTCCTGTCTGATTCAGCACATACTCAGTTTCCCAGGAGCTGTAAAACTCAGTAAATCACCTCCCACCTGCAAATCCCAATCCCCTGAAATTAGGGTGTCTCCCTTCAAAATCACTGGCCAGGTTTTGTTTCTGTAGTTTCTTTTTCCGTGCTTTGGAAAGGAAAGTACTTTGTCAGCAGGTTGGTGTGCTCCGCCCACGGTGAGGCAGTTTAACAACCCAAAACTTGAAACTCAGGACACTCCAACCGTGGTCAAGTCCATAACCCATGGGCTCAGAAGTGAGAGGAAATTACAAATCCTACCTTTGCAGTGATGAATCATCATGGATGACTTTTTTCCCTCCCTCTCTCTGTCCTTTGCATGAAGAAATTTTTTTCTTAAAGGATTCAATTGAAATGTTGCCTGTCTCTTCCAGAAGGGAGGCTGCTGAAAGAGATCATCTTTGTGTAAGGCAGCATGCAATACAGTAGGTACACTAGGCTGTCTTGTCCTTTCTCTGTGATAAGCACTACACTGAAGTCTACTGTCATTTGTGTGTACGTGTGAATAACTTTCTGTAATGGAATAAGACTGTTTGCAAAAATGGCTACTGAAGTGCCCAGCCAGTACACTTACTCCAGGAGAGTGACAGGATAAGAGAAGTGGCAGAAACAAAGATAGGAAAAGAGATTTTTGCACTAACAAGTGTGAACTGATAAGCTTGACCTGTATGGGAAATGTAGAGAATACTTAGTGCACTTGTCAGGCCAAAATTAGCCGTGCCAATTTGTTTTCAGCAACACTGAGCTATGAAAACCCTTTACTTATTTTCTCATTCATGGAAGAAAACTGCTGGCTCACTGCACTCCACTTATTCATAGCAAGCTAATTCACTTAGGCATAAATAACCTTCCTGGGCGTTGAAGGCTGAGGTAGGAATCAAGAGGATCTATAGAGGTGGATGGGGAGGTGTGTGGAGGTTTTATTGGCCACATGGATAAGTTATGTGTGTCATCCAAACTGAGTGCCTAATCACCTCCGACATGTCATCACAACTGCAACATGCTCAGCAAGGCAAAAGGGAGGGAAGAAAATACATATTTCTTTCTCAAGTATGCGCAGCTAGGAAACAGTCATCTCATTTTTCATCTTCCTCCAGGGTAGGTGTTAGAGCCATGTCTCTGCCAGGGAACGGTGGCTGTTTGGTTCACACAGGAGTGGTGTGGTGTTTTAAAGAAGAAAATTTGAAGCACTGTAAGCACAGCCTTCTGATTAGAGTATGGGAATAGAGAAGTAGTCTGTACCTGATTAATTTTGGACAGTTTGGAAAAACTGGAAGCTAAGGAGGCAAAGTCTGTAGTAAACAAGGGATTGCCAAGGCTCCAGTTCTGGTTTTTTGCTTAACTAATTCTTCCTTGTGGGGACAAGGGAAGAAAAGATGATTTATGCAGTACTGGCTGGCATAGAATGATAGTCTGGGCATCAGTATGGAAAGAAAGAGAAATGTCAGTGCTTAGGTGAGCATTAGAGGCTTTGGAGTCAGAAGGGGCAGTGGTAGCATCACTGGGATGTCTTCTCCAGCTCCTATGTCAGAGGAGGTTGCTTAGTTGTAAATCAGTGGAGGGTAATGAAAAGGCAAATGGAGCTGGTCTTTGAGTTGATGAAAGAAAGGAGACTCAGAAAGGTTACCCCCATAGAGGAGGGGGACATAATAGAAATGAAGGATTAGAGATGGTGACTGCAAAGATATCACAGGGAAACGAACCTTTTGGCTGCTGAGAATCCAGCAAAAAGGAGGCCAACAGCACAAGCTGAGTACATCAGACACCCTGCTTTGAATGAGTGCAGGAGGGAGTGGAGAGAAGCAGACTAGTCAGGGGTGAAGATGAGACTCAGCAGACAGAGCAGTGATTGCATTAGGCATATGCAAAAGAGCAAAGAGAAGCAGGAGTTCATATTAGGTTATCAGAATTAGCTTCCGCTGGGGGTAGAGAAATGTGATTCAAGGGATTGGTTGTTAAATTAGGATTTCCTCACAAAATTTTATCAGATCTCACATCATCAAGTCAAATCTGGTTCCATTTAAATGGATCTCAACAAATTGTCAAAACAGGCATTGTACCTAACATGGCAATAGGAGCAAACAGTGTGATCCGGGGGCGGAAAGGAACTTTTCTAGGCTAAGGTGTGATTTTTCTTGTTTTTCAAAGGCATCCCAGGAAAAGCATTTTCCCTCAAAAGAATTTTCCCAGCCAGATTTTTGCCTCTTTTTTGGCTGCTTACATTTGTATTCCTTGTACATTCCTTGTATTCTTCTTTCTTTTTTTTTTTTTAATCTCCAGCTCTCACTTCTCAAAGCACAAGGTGATACAGAGATACCTGTATCTGCAGCAAGAGGCAGTGTGTCGATATGGCCATAGAGGGAGGCTGGCCACGTGGGAGATCTCTTCCACGTCACCATTTTCCTCCATCTGTGGAACTAGCAGGGTATGACTACAGGACTTTGCTGAATAGGGTCTTGGAAAAATCTAGCTGTAAACACACAAAGCCTGGCTTTGTGTCCAGAAATGGTGTTTCCACACAGTATATCTGATTTCCATAGCTGTACACTATTCTAAATACTGGCAAGGCAAGCCCATGTAACCATGTTAAATTCCTTTCTTTTCTCTTTCTTAAATCAGCCAATTTGTGTAAACCTGTAAAGAGACAAACTGACACCACTTTGACGAGAGAGTCAATGTTGATTGTTATTAATTACTTAAAATTTTTTTAAAAAAATAAGGCCAGGTCTGTGCTGCAGATTTCTATCAGCACAGCTGTTCTGGTCAGACTGACACCTCTCAGTAAGCAAACACTACACATGTAGATGCAATTATACCTCAAAATGGTGCTTGTTTTGCTTGCGGGGATGATTTTACTATACCACTACAAAGAGCAGATTTGCCAGTGTAAGTTTACACCGCCCCAGGAATGCTTTGTCTGTTTACTGTGCTGGTATTCCTTTATCAGTAAGGCATTTGCAGTGTAGACATGGTCTTATTTGGAGGGCTGGTTTTAATCCTGACACATGCTAAAGTGATTACACTGCTGATTGAGAACTCAATAGAAGGACTCCAACTGATTTGCTCTGGATCAGGGCCTGAAAGGAGAGGAATTATCTTGTGGTTTGAACACAGGGGTAGGAGCTCCTCATGCACATCCTGGGTTTGATATTGACTTCATTTGTCTCTGCCTCTAAAATTGGGGGTGTTACGGAATTTGTCTTACAGAAGTTTTGTGTGACTTAGTTGTTTCATGTTCCTATTCCAAGACACAAGTAAAACATATATCCCCAAATGGATATCCACAACCTTTTAAGAAAAAAAAAAAAAAAAAAAAAGTCTAGCTACTTCTGCAGCTGTTCCAATGGCGCAAAGTGCTTGTTGTGGTGAAGGCCCTGGTTCTGGGCCAACCTGTGTGACTGCTTTGAAGAGGCTCACCTGCTTTAATGAGGCGTGTATCACAATTTGGGATACGTTGCACCACCACATTTCCCATGGGTGTTTCCTTGTAGCCCCAACGCTCTTTTCTTTTTGTATGTACAGTATCCCTGGGCTCTGTTTTAAGGGTGTTAGAGCTCTTGGATGTCAAAGTCAAACAATGAGGAGCTACAGCATGGGGATCTGTGTGCAGGATGTAGGGCTTGGAGGTCCTGAAATGGGTGCTGCTCGTTCTACAGGACTTCACAACTGATGGCTGAGCATTATGAGGACTGTAAATCAGAGAGAGCAGCATGCAGGAGGGTACTTTCCCCAGTGACTTAAAAACACCAATGGGTTATCACTGCTGTTTCATGCCAGACCACGAAGCAATATTAAAAAGGACAAATATAAAGCAGAGTTCAGGTCAGTAGTTGCTGTGTCTTGTGGTAGTCTAGCATGTACACAGTTGGTGGAGACACATCCTGCCTTCAGATTGTCAACTTCATTTCTGTATCAGCCTTTTGCAGAGGCAGTGTCAAGCAAGTTGAAGCTGAAGGGCATTTTCCATTCTCTTCATCTCGTCACGCACTGGGCTATATAGACTAAGCAGGTTCCAGCTGGGACGTACGACCCCCACCTGGCTCCGAACATGTGAGATCATACCAAGGACCAAATCCCTACAGGAAGCAGAATTAATGGGAAATAGCTATTACTCATCATATTCCTCTTTACAAGTAGTGCATCCTTTAAAAAAACACACTCGGGAAATGGAAAACTAGTGTATAGAGCAGTAATCTTTATCTCTAAGAGAAGCCAAGTTTCATTTTTTTATGGTTTAATATAGAATCTTTGGACTGCTCTTCACTCTGTAATCTACTATCTGTAGCTTGCTTAGTCTGTGGCTCTTTTTACATATATTCTCTCGACTGTCATCTATTGGCACAGGAGACAATGTCAAGAGAACCGATTTCTATGACAAATTAGTGCATGGAAGAAAGAGGTTTTTTTCCTGGTTGTGTGATGTGCCAGAATGATTGATTCCAGAAAGACCCCTTAAAATTCCACGGAGTGCTTCAGAAATCAGAGCATTTTGATACTGGCTGGCTTGATTTAAGGCTACCAAAATTATTCAATTATGCTTTTACCTGATCTGAAGTACTTCTTGGTGCTATTGTAGATTGCAAGGGGGAAAAAAAGCTATGCAAAAATTATTCTTTTTGCACACTGCTATAAGAAAAACAATGCTGTGTTTGGTGTAACTTTGTCAGGATCTGGTAAAACTGATCACAGTTGAAGTAAGTAAAAATGAGCCTGTGGTGTGTGCAGCAAAAAAAATGATAGGTCTCCCTGGCTGTAACCCACATTCCAATGAATGAAAATCAAGAGCACAGTAGAACTTTCTTTTTAAACCAAGTCTTTGTCAATAGTAACAGCACTAACCCTTAGCATGGGCTTGCATGTTCCACAGAAGAATTTCTGTGCTTTGATCAGGCTTATTAACACCACTTTGGTTTGCTTGATAACCAATGGCAAAATTGAGGCACGGAGTAAGTAAGGGCTGTGTTGACGGTCAAGGAATCAGTCAGAATCACAACTAAAAACCAATGTCTGGGCTACAGAAGGACACTTGTGAACTTAGTCCTGCAATTCGTCTTGGCGAGACTGTCTTGCACAAACCCCATTTCATTTGTCAGTATTTTCTTGTTGCTATTATTCTGAGTACTTACTCCGAAACCCCAGTTTTCAGATGACATTAGCTTGTGAAGAAATACAGGGAAGTGAAATAAGTGAAAAAGCTCGCTACAAAGCTGGCAACTAATTTTTTAATGCACAGCTATTTGGGGAACTTAGTCTTTAGTTTCATGAGCATAACTTTCACTGGCAGTAGTGCTGTAAGGAAGTGTTGGCCACAGGTTTCTTTCTACCTATGTTGTGACTTTCTTTTGCACTTGTTCAACTGGTTGTGGGGCTATATTGTCAAAGAACCAGACCTAAAATAAGTCAGTGGTTGTTTTAACTTGGATTAGTTTGCAAAATCTGGCATATAGTCAGAAACTCTGACACCAGCACAGCTCTTACAGTAGCGATAGAAAGGAACAGCTACTTCAGAAACTACTTTTAAGTAATCTTGCTCCTGCTTGTTGATGGCCAGCTTTGAAAGGCAGCCTGGCAGGTTGTTATTTGAACCAGGACTGAGAAGGGAACATAGGGATCCTAGTGTCATTTACATTTTTAGAGAGGAACAACCAGGATGAGTTTAAGATCAACTGCTTTTGTAAATATAGTCTATAATTTGAGTTTTCTTCTACGGTATTTGCAAAACAAACATTTTGTGAGCACAGGCGGTGCACAAGTAGCTTGCTGTAGTTGTATACTCTATTTTATTTTTACTTTACACAGCTCTGGATTAGAACTTTCGGGTTCTTCTGAGAGCAAAAAACAAGACAAAGAAAGTTAAATATAGTGAGAAATATGGAGGGCAGTGGTTGGAGAAAGAGAGGGGATGACAGAGGGAGAGGACCCCCAGGGAATGTTAAGTGCACATGTAAGAGTAGAACATATGATCCTTCTTTATTATTGTCCATTTAAAATTACAATGTGTTCCACTTAAACTAGACATGCTAATAAAAGAAGAGTCATTTATAGTGGACAACTTCCAAAGACCAAAGCTGCCTCCTCATTTAAATTCTGCTCTTTTGTTAGGGCACCCTACTGACATAATTCTCTATTGTTTCTGCCATTATCACTTGCTTAATGCAGGACATAGTGTCGGGAAATTCCTGTCTGGCACTTACAAGGTGTTTCTAAAAAGGGGAACAAAAGAGTCAAGAGCACATAGGGAGCAGGAAGAAGCTGCGAGGGGAAGTGGCAGCGGAGGGAGGAATTTGAGATAGTAGCAGGGAGACAGGCAGAGGAGAAGGCAGCCAGACCAAGGGAAGGGGAGAAAGAGCTGGGTGCAGGCAGAAGCTCTCAGCATTCCCTCTACAATCCCAACTAGTACAGGCAAATCTCTTAAGAGACTTAGGAAGCAGCTCAAGGATGGTGAAAATGCGAGGTTTCTGAGCATGGAGTGGAGGACAGTTGGGCTACAAGAGCCCCTCAGCTGGGAGGGCGCAGGCTGAAGCAGGAGGATCTTCTGGGGAAGAGAGGCTGTGCCATTCAGAAACCGGGAGAGCCGGGGTTTGAAAGCTGGCTCTGGGAGGGTCACGCTAGGTTTGATGCTGAGGATTTGTGGTGATCAGTGAATGGGGAGAGAGTTGGTGTCAAGGCCATCCACTTCTCCCGGTATGCTGGATGCGAGGGGCAAGACATCCTAGCCTGCACTAGCCTTAACATAAGGAGATTACTCTGTACTGTCATTTGTTAATAACAATGTCGTTTTCTGTCATATAATTAGAAAATACATCTTGCTTTGCCTCCAAGCACGGTAGCCTTATTGCATTTGCACATTTTTCATAATATTTCAAGCGAACTGACCAGATAACATTAATGAATATATGAGATAGGCAGGCACTTTTAAGGAAAAATAATAAACATACTTGTATATTAAAAAGTTAATTCAGTCTGGAGCCAAACAGGTAATTTTCCCTTCAGCATTTTTTCACTCAACTAAGACAGGTTGGACTAGGAGTGCAGTCACCCTGTCTACAGCGCTTGACTTGGCTTGCATACCAGGGGCAAATTTTCTTCAGAGACAGACAGCAAGATGATCTGATTGGCCTCGGTCCAGAGCATGCTCACAAAGGCCCCTTTGATGGAGGGCTTCTTGGTAAGCCCTGTACCAAAAGCTGCCTGCCACCCTCCTTTCAAAGATACCCATTTACAGTAATTCGGGGAGGGGGAGAGGGGAAATAAATAAAGAAAAGTGAAATAGGGGGTTGCCACAAGAATAATTATGTTACTGGGCTTGGAGGGGGTAGGAAGAGGAGGGGGGAGTTATTAAGTAAACTGCTGGATGTTGAAGTAGCTGTTTGGCAACAATGCAAGAACATAAGGCATTTGCAATTAAGCTCATTAAAGCTTCATCATTTTGCTTATCAATCTTTTCTGAGAAGGGTGGGGTGGAGCACCATATATTAAAACATGGCTGCTTTTACAGATAAGGAGTGATCACTACCTGTTTGATTTTCTGAGCTGCACTGTAGTACCCAGCCTGTGACGGCATATGTGATTAGCTGATTTAACTCCCTCTTGTACACGGGCAAGTGATTAATAGGAGTTTGTTATTGTGTCCCTGCACTCCACTGCTAAAACATCCAGTCCAGACAACTGCTACCTCCTTGCCTTTATCTCATTTGGTATCCAGATGTGGTCTCCTACTTATCCATCAATTTTGATCCCATTTGTTCTTGTAACAGTGGCTTTTGGAACAGTATTTACTGAAGCCTCCACACCTTGGAATAAGGGGAAGGTGTACTAGATTAGCAGAGCCATTGCTTCCTCAGTCAATGAGGGATGTCCTCTGGCATGCTGATCAGAAGCTTTGAGTGTCCACAGAAGTAACAGCGACCTGAAGATACATTAGTGAACAGAACTGATCTGAGCTGTTCCTGATCTGTTAGAGCCCTCAGCCTGCCTGGCCTGACTATTAACAGGGCCCCCTCTCTGGCTGAGGGACGGTGAAGTGTTTGAGTCAGCAGGCAAGCCATCAGAGCAATAGTCTTGGTGTGAAAACTTCCCGGTAAGAACAGCAGCAGCATTGCTTTCTGCTTTTCAGCTGCAGCATTGCTTTCTGCTTTTCAGCTGCTTCCCTGGGTACAAAGAGTGAGATCTGGGAAGAAATCAGGTCTGTCATCTTCTAGTAATGTGAAAGTCAGTATGTGTCACTACAGTTTATTGCAGGTAGTAGGTGTGTAAGAACAGTATTTCAGATATAGATACCTCTCGTCATCCAAGAGCTTCAGAGCACTGTAGATATGAGCTGAGCTGTGCAGCATCCGTTTGTGGGAGGTGAGCCTTACCTTCGTTTTCCAGATGGAAACATTCTGGCACAGAGGAAACCCCAAGAGGCACACTGGGTATCTGGGACAGGACTGAACCCAGAAGTCCTGATTCTCACAAGTCCAGTTTCTCTAATACGGCCTTGACCATGCAGCTCCATGATTTTCTCTATTGTTTAGGTTGATAGCAACTATATTGAGCTCCAGAATTTTCTTGCAAAAACGATCAATCTTTTCTTGCTTCATTTGTATCCAGTAGCAACTGTCTTTTCTGTATGTGATACTTAGTGGTGGAGAGGTGGGACCTCATTTAGAAGTGGCTTTTTCTGTAATAAGTTTTTGAATGACTTCTTCCATTTTCTTCACAATATATTGTCTATATAGTGTTAAAACTCATTTTAACTTTGAAAGAAAGGAAAGGAAGCAAAAAAAGAGAAGCTGGGGGAAATACTGATATGAAGAGAGGTGTGGAAGGAGTAGCACCGCTAATACAAACATGTAGGTCGTATTGCCCTGTGGGAATGGAAGCCAGCTTGAACTTTAATTCTTGGTTTGATCAAGGTAGTGTAAAACCAGACCCCAAAGGATTTCCAATGGAGAAACTGGATTTATATTTTACATATGAGCTGTAGTTGAAGCCAAATGTTCATTCCACTCAAATTGTGTAGGTGGATTACTTTACTTCCAGCCTTGAAGTATCATGTTTTTAGCTGCTAATAAACTTAATAAAATCCATTTCTTATTTCCCCTGGTGTACTGTGTTCATGAGCCTTGATGTGCCAACAGAGCAACGCTGTCCTGAAAATTCATTTGTAAAGAAACAGGCAAATGATGTGTATGAATAAGTCAAGAAGAAAAAGAATACATGTACCACTCTTCCAGTGGCATTGCTCTTACTAGAATTGCCAACCTCCTCATTTCCCCCGACTTACAACTGGACCAAGGAGTTGAGAAAACTTAAGAAACTGTCACATCATCAGCCTAGCAGAGAACTAAGATACGTACGGGTTGTTTTTTAAAAAAATGCTCATTCCCCAATTAATAATATCTTTCCATACCAACAAGCTCCCTGCTTTGGCTTTAGCTCCCAGAATCAAACCTGCCTTTTCACACAATGTATGATCAGTCTGAGGGGTTCGTTGCCACTGGAATTCACTGAAGCCAAGAATTTACAAAACTGAATGAGGGATTAGACATTTATGTAGATAACAAAAATATCTAGCATCATTGTAGCTAATACAAACAAAGAGAGCACTGAGAGGGAGATAAAACCTCATTCTTGAAGGGCTTAAGATAATGTCTAATATTTAGAATTGGGGTGAGACTTCCTGGGGGACAGGAGGAGGTAGATTGTCACATGGTACCCTTGAACTTTACTTTGACATGTTCAGTCTTGGATACTGAGTTAGAAGAGCCATACCTCTGATTATATACGGCAATAACTGTCTTTCTAATCAGTGCACATTTTCTGATGTCCCATGCTTAGCTAGATGAGATAATCCAATGAGAGCCCTTTAGCCCACAGTGTCAGTTTTAAACTCAGTCACTGGCCAACAAGAGGTGCCAAGTGAACTAAGACATCAGTGAGGGTGAGCAATGCAGTGAGTTAAACGTTGTCTTCAAGACTTAGAGATACAGAGTTGAATTGAAGCTCCGCTACAGGCTCCCTGTTCAATGAAGGTAAAGTCACTCTTTCAGCCCCTTCATATCCCCCATGTGCAATGACATGTCACCCCTTTCAAAATGTGGCTGTGGCACATTGCTGGGGCACAATGAATTAATCACTTCGCCTAATGGATTTATTGGGGGGAGTAGGGGGAGGAAATAATCTTTAAAAAGATTTAGGGTAAACAAAAGAGTCAAAAAGAGTGAGAAACAAACTGCTTTATGGTAACAGGGAGTGGGAACCAGACAAGGAAGGAAAACAGAGGAGAATAAGAGGCCTCAGGTACAGAGGAAGAAGTAAGATCTTAGGTAGAAAGCAGAGGGGAAAGGCAGGGTTGAGCATATAAACAAAGGGTTTAAGAGAAAAAGCAATATGACTTTTGAAGCTTTTAGTGCACATCTGACCCAAATCATCTGTCCTTTCAGAGTCAGTCCATCACCTCCCTTGTTTAGACTTTATTTTTCCTTGGAGATCTGTAATCCTTACTCTAAAGAGCTCCTGATTTGGTGGACATTTGTTGTGTTAGTAAATGCTGCTATTGAAGTCAGCAGACTTGTTAAAACTTGTGCTCTTGCTGCAGCAAATGGAGTTTGCAGTGAGCAGGGAGTGCAAGCCCAGTCATTCCTCCTGGTGTGTGTGCAGCGTGGAAGGGGTTGAGGGAGAGGGGGAAGGGCCAGGCAGCTTGACAGCAGTTTTCCCACCTCCTTGTGGGCCATACCAGAGGGTTTATCATGGAGTCTCTTTGTAGGGAGAGTAGGGGTTATCGAGAGCATGGAGTTTTTCTTTCCAGCAAACGAAAATTGCCATTGAAAATTCTTTTCAGAGCTTAATACAACCCCAGGCAATATTTCTTCTGCACAAACCACAAACAAATCCATGCACATGAATTTAAGAAAGGACTCCAGAGACACCTGAGTAGGTCACAGGGAACTCTAGGATTGCAAGGAACACTTAAGCCATCGTTGATGGCGGTGGGCTCTGTTGTCTTTGGTCAATCAACCCTTGGGGGCCAACCCTTTTGCTTCTTCAATGGGGACTGTTTCTATCCACTTCGGTAGACGAGGTAGAGGAAGGGGGAAAATGGAAGTTGACCACGTTACATTTAGAGTTTATCAGTCCTCTTCTGCAAATGCTTTCACAGAGAAAATGAGGAAGTTTCTTCTAAAGATTAAATTTACATGCAAGTATCCGGTGGACATAAAGTGATTGACCCTACCAAAGTAGTTGCAGAAAACAAGCATTTACCAACTTTTTGCTAGTATAGGGGTTTTGTTTCCCACTGAAGAAAATGTCTTTTGGCTTTTAAGAGATGTTTCTCTTTTGAGTTTCCCCTTTTCCCACTCTCCACTACATCCCTGATAGATATTATTTATTCCTTAGAATAATATTTCATTTGAGAAGGGTAAAACCACAGTCAGTTTATTGCACATCATTTTCATTAGTTTTGTGTAGATGTTATTTGGACCAGAAAAAGTCGAGCTGCCATCATTCTGTGCTCTGATTAGTGTGTGCATGAAGGAGAAAAAGAGAAAATGGAACCTGCTCTTCAACATGGAGGAGCACCAAAATCCAGCATCGCTGGAGAATCTAACGCAGAGCTTTTAAATTGAGCTTTTGCATCTATTTCTTTCTTCCTGAAGAATCTGTTGGCCTGAAGTTGTGTAACTCCTTAATGAAGTCATTGTGGGGGTCTTTGCTATCCTGGAAAATGAAAGACTAGAAAATTGCAGCGCAAAGCTCGTGTTTGCTAAAGTGATCAACCTTAAATGGTGTGTCGGGTTATCTCAGAGTATAATCAGCATAGCCGATTTGAATAGAGCTGTCTTCAAAATAGAGATCTGCTGGTAAGATTTGTTTTCATTTAGGTCTTACTTTCTGCAATAGGATTACCCTAAGGTCTATATATCTACAGGCTTTTGTACAAACAAGCAGCTTAAACAAAACTACCATTATTATACTGATTTAGGGAGAGAGAAAAGCGTTGTTTGGTTTATTGAGTTAAGATCATATGTGTGACAAATAAAGCCTTCCTTTAAATGTAAGTTTTGTCCCATTCAATATAGTAAGTTTCTTGAGAAAAAAAAAAATTACAAAGGCCAACATTATTCTTAATGCCAATTCAATTTGTCACCTCTAGGTTTTAATCCCATAGGCTGGTGAAATACGTGCTGTTTCATCCAGTCGAGCAGCAAGACAGCTGATATCACCATATTTATCACCATCAGGGTGATATAATCAATTTACTTCTTGCTGTAAGAACTACCCTTACACTTTCTTTTTCTAACTTTTACTCAATGGCCTTATTAAACTCTTTTCAATGCTGATTTATTGCAGCCATGGATAATGTTGCGTTCTCTGTTGCTTCCCCCACAAGGAACTTCAATAGCTGTTGTCACTCCTTTGTGTTTTTTTTTATTCAGCTTATCGAGTTTTATTTACTATTTTAAAGTGTCTTGTAAATAAAATAGGATGTGAAAGTTCTGAGCTCAGTTAGCAACTTGAGATCTAATAAGGGGTGGCTAATCATTTATGGTATGGATGCCATGGGTCTTATTTCATACAACGGCAAGCAGGGCATGCATGTTTTCCTGAGTTCCTGTCACAGGAGGTGCTGCAACAGGTCACACTGCATTCAACGCTCCCCGTGCAGCTGTGAGCTTTTAACGGGTTTGTGACCAAAGAAGGAATGAAAAGCAAGGTGGGAAAGTGCAGTGGAACAGAACTCATCTGAAAAGTTTTTTTTTTAACATATATGCAGCTCAGATACTGAAGTTGAAACAGGAAAAAGATTGGGGAACTGTTTCAAATTGGCACAAAACCAGTTAGGTTAAACTACTTGTTAAATGAATGTGAGTGAACTCTCGTCTCCTGTCTTAGTCCAGTCATGCTGGGTCAGATCTTAGGGCCCACAGAACTGCTTCTTTGCAGAATTCATGCCAGTGGGTGAAGTTGGTGGTTGGGTACATGGATTTCCAAGTGCATAGGTTGGCACACCAGTACAGGAGGACCTCTGGCAATGTGGCGCTCTGGATCAAAGCAATCATACCAGCAGTGATCATATTGTCTATTATCATAAGAGCCTTTTAAAATATTTAAAATGTTTATGGATGTTCCCTAAAATATTACTCTAGCAACATAGCAATGTATTTAAACTGTCAACAACTGACCTTGGATCATTGGTTAGAAATATTGCATTTGTTCGTTGCGGTCTGTTTGCTGTTGGTGGTTGCAGTTGAAGAGCTACAGTGGACTTGCTGGTGTCACCTAGCTGAAAGTAAATTTCACCTTCACCACGGAACTCGACTGCAGGTTGCGAATATTATTTAAATGGAAATTATTTCCTTATAAGAAGTCTCACAGAAGCCTTTCTTTTTTTCAGGCTGACTTTTTAATATTTATTTTGTATTGTTCTTGCTTTTATCCTTAATTTGGGGCTAAATTAGATCTGTCAGTGTCCCTTTAAATTTATTCTACACTGACTAATTTATTTTAGCTAACTCGTTTCAGGACAAGCATAGAATACTTAGAGCGCAAAAGAGAAAATTCAGATCAATCTCAGTCTGCTGAGAAAATTAATCAATTTGCAAGTTACATCTAGCTTAATTCCATCACTTAAAGCAGGCATTGAGTTTCCTTTCCCATGTTACGTGGAGACTGGAAGGTAAAGCAGTCTCCATTGGTAGAGGACTAATTCACTTGCCCTATGCTCTGTATGGAGGTCATTAAGACACTGCACTTAGAAAGCAGCTGCTTTTTGTGTGTGTGCCAGTATCTTATTTTCCACATATGTAACAGATCAAAACATTTAGATTGGGTTGATCCAGTCTATCATGACGAAAGAATTTTGAAGCAACACAAGTAAATAACAACCTTACTTGGAGGGAGGATGCCTTTGCCCTGATCCTGAGAAACTATTGGTGGGCGCCACCCCAATTAAAGCAGACCGGGCCATACCAGCTTTGCACGGATTCTTTTCCAAAGCCAATTAGCTGCAGAACATTTGATAGAAAGGAACAAATCACCAAAACCTCAGCCCCATACAATGTTATCATTTATGTTCAGTGCTAGTCTAGTGCTCAAGAGTGTTTCTTTTTGTTATACCTCTGTAGACCTGCTGGAAAGAAAAATGTTTCCTGCTTCTCATTTGGCCTATATATTCTAGAGCCACATTGTTCAGTGTTATCACCTTAAGAAGCAGTTAAGATTAAAGTGAGATAGCACACATTTGAGTTTAGAAAAACAGCCAGAGAAGCTGTACAACTTTTATGGTCTTCATCCAAAGTGCATTTAAGTGTGGGACTGTTTTTCAAAAAATTGAATTAAAATGTAATTATTCAACCGTTCTATATTTCCATTTATACTCTTCATCCTCTAAATCTGTGCCATCATATATGGCTGTCTACTACTGGCCAGTGTTCCTGGGCCAGCCCTCAAGAATATGAAAATCAGAGAACTAAAAAGTGAAAGAGGATGCTTTGGCAAGCTTATGTTTGTTGGTTACGGGTAGTTGGCTATCACTGTGGTACCCCTTGGGATTATCACCCGCCAAAATCCAAAACTCCATTTCAGAGGGGATTATTTCAAGGAGCAGAAGCAATTACAGAGTAGTGTAGCGGGCAGTGCTTTGCAGAGTGATGCAATTTATTGGAAGTTCTACCTTGTGGTGGCTTTATGCCTGGGAATAACTGTACTTATTCATGTACAAGTTAAGAAACCTAGGTACTTAGAGAAAAATACTGTTATTTGATTACTAATAAGGACAATTGTTACAATGCTTAAAAATAAGACCATCAAATTAGTTCATGAAGGGAGAATTTTGAGGGGAGAGGGATTTGCACACAGTGCAATGAACAGGGAAGGAAGAGAGATGAGGAAAAAAATCCATCGGGTTTTTAGCCTACACTTGATTGGTGCCTGGTTAAAAAGATAGTAATTTTTTTTTTCCTGGGATTGCTAAAAGTTACCAGTCTTATTAAAAAATGTAAATAGGTAGTATAATTGCACGGTAAACCAAAATTGGGAAACTGTGTCATGCGCTGTGGGTGTCACTGTAGAAAGGTCTTGGTGGAGGACAGGCAGCCAGGGAGACATTGTGGCTTGAATAAAAGAGGCGAGGACAGGCTCAGCTCAGGTGTGCCAGCCGTGCGCAGAGCTGGCTGGAGTGAGGCTAAGGGGGCCTGAATCAAGAAGCTGAGCAGTGGAGAAAAGGCAAGTAGGCTGGATAGTGCTGTGAAGCTGGTAATTAACGTTTCTGAAGATGTTACAAAATGGGATGTTGGGAGTCCTTTGGTGTCTCTGTAGTAGTATTCTTCTGTATTGGTCAGATGTGGAATATGGGCAAGAACTTCATGAAATTCTGCATTGCTGTGTTTATAAACAGCTATTTCTCCTTCTACAGTCTCTCTTCATATGGGTTTCTTAAGATTGGCTAATGAGATTCACTTTTATCTCAGGATCTTTAACAACTCCCAAAAGACCAGGAGCTTAGTTTTAAATCTCACCAGCGAAGCAGAGCGGCTTCCAGCAGTACAGTGCTTCCTGACAGCGTGGTGGAGCTTGCTGCAAAACTGGCTCAGAAAGAAAATGGATGCCAGCACTAGATCCAACATTGTTGCTTTTGGCAGGTCCTAGACATTCAGTCTCTGTCTTCATGTATTGAGCTACGCCAGCATTACATCGCTCTGTGTGTTGTGAGCTGCCACCCATCCTGAGTCCTACTACCAGGTCAGGAATTGGCATGAATGCTAAGGTTTGAACTCTGTTCCATGAAGTCATTTTTGCACATACAACATGAAGGTGTAGGAGTTTAGATACCATATTTGAAATAGTTTATTGTTGAACTTGCTTGATAATATATATTATTGCCTTGGCTCGTTCTAAAAACTGCAACAGCATTTCGCAGTGACTGACTGACTGACTATTCAGAAAGTTAGTGAATAAAATAGTCACACAGCACAAGAAATCTCAAGGATGACCCAGGACCCAGAAATCGTGCAGGTTTTTTTACCCAAACACAGATTAACTCCATTCTGCTAACAATCTGCCAGACATTGACATATGGTCACCTCAGATGATATGTTGCCAGGGGGAGAGCCATAAGGCCCCAAGTGCTTCCCTGCTGCATTCAAATTAATTTCAGTGAATTCTCAATCCTAAATTTTCAGATATGAACAGTGCTTTTGATGATACAATTTTGGGTGCTGAAGTTGACCCTATAAAAGAGAAGTCATGTTTTGAAAGGACAGATATTCATGTGATAATGAAAATTAAGCCCAGGACTGAGCCCTCAGAAACTCTGGATGTCCACCTCACTTACTATTCTTGAAAATATGTCCTAATTCCCAAGCAGCTCTTTTATTTGATGCATATATACTTTACAGATGACTGTATAGAAAGGGGTATTTTAAAACAAAGTCATCTGGCACATTTAAAATGGAAAGGAAGGGAGAAAGGAAGAGCGGTGCTCAGAAGCAATGAAATAACCTCAAAATTTGAGGTCAGGTTATAAATGCAAAGTGTAACTTTTTTTTCCAAAAAAACTCATGAGTCCTTTTGGGGCAGGAGAACTTGAACAGAAATTGAAAACTTCAATAGAAATTGCTTCATCAACCCTTAAAACCATCAAAGTTCCTGAAAGCCCTATTTCTGAACAAAAAAGTTGATACTAAATGTATTTGTCCATAGAGGAGAGGAACTGAGAGCTGTGAAATGAACTTCATCTCTTCCTTCCTGCTGGTAACGAGCAGTACTGAAATGACCACTGAAAGTCTAATTGCCTGAAAAAAACCATGACAATCAGCCATGCAAGGTGGCGGTGTCCGTCCTCAGGGTGAGAACATGCTCACAAAGCGTGGTGGTGAAAGACACCTTAGAGCACGGTCACACCTGGTTCTCCACCTGAAGGTGTCTGTGCCCCGTCTGCTTGCTGCCCGCTCCTCAGATGGGGCAAGTTTGGTTGCTGTCATGGGACCCTCACGAACCTGTCAACAGGAGCAGGATGGGTTAAACACCTTGACTAGGTGGTCTAGTAAGATGTTAGGGTGCACCCACCCTAGAGCAGGCAGTAACCTCAGTCACGGGTGGGCAGAGCAGAGGTGAAAAGCTCCACGCTGGTCTGACTTCTCTCACCTCGAGTGTTAGATCGGTTCTGCCAAGGCCCAAGGCAGATTACTGTCATCTTTCCCGTGCTAACAGCGCAGCTTAGTTCTTCCTTGTTGTCCAAGCTTTCCTTCCCTTCGCTAAAACGCAAAGGCTGCCACGACTGAGTCTCAAGCATTCAACTCTGCCCAAAGCTTGCACCCACAATTGCACACCTTCACTGCATGGTAAGCATCAAGTGCCAGACCAGTTTGTTGCTTCCCGTCAAAGCTGTAACCCTCATTAGGAAAGCTGAATGCTCCCAGAAAGTACCACTGGGGCAACAAATCAGTTGTAAGAGCCTATTGATCTGTTACATTTGTTTTCAACGTGCAAAAAGGAGATTCTTTTGTTCTGGGGCTGGCACCAAGCTCTTGCTACAGTAGGTTCAGCGTGTCTCCGGACACTGCGATCAGGCGCCTCGCAGCTGAGTCTGCAGAATATTTGCTTATTACAGGAGGAACTGAAAGAACCTGGAATTCACTAGTGACTGACCTTTTATTTCTTGAACAACTGATTCCCCCCCTCCTTTTGTTTCTGTTTTAATCACTGCATTACAAATGCAATTTAAATCCCCGTTGCAGATGCAGGGTATGGTAACACAAACACACAACAATCAATATTTATCAAGTTAAAATGCCTGCACCATTTACACTAACTGGTCAGTGTTTGCTGGGCTGGGTTCCGTTTAAATCAAACTTGGAATAATTAAACGGCCACAGCAGTAATGCGAATGCAGATTTTTGCACATCCAATAATCAAAGGGAGGAAAAAGTAGTCTAAGGCTGTTTTGGTTTTAATCATATTTGATTTTTATTTTAAATGAAAGCACAAAGGTAATTTTTCTGTTGCTCTACCTGTGACTCCTTAAATCATGGTAAATGTGCATTATGATCTTCTTAAAAGAATAAGAACATTCCTTGTTAATTAATTTATACAGCTGTCAGTACAGCTTTCTATGTTATTCATACTCTAAGTGTTTGACTGCCATAGATTTTCTAGCAGTTCCTGGCAAAGCTCCAGTGAAAGCCTGGGATTTATTAGGCTGACTTGGTGCAAAGTCTATTGATTGTGGCCTCGAGGGTAATAACTAAATAGAGCTGGAGCAACAAGTCAATAACACCATTGTTGCTACAGACTCCATTCACTTGAGGAGTTAGATTGTTTTACAGTGGCAAAGAGTAATCATGAGCAGATCAGCATGTTCAACAGGCTCTGTACCATGTTAGTGCTGGGGACTGTTTTAAAGCTTTCAGCAGGACCGCGAGAGAAGCGAGGTGGGGTGCAGGGATTAAGAACCCTGTAAACTCCTTCATTAGGACTAAAAGGTTTCAGCATTAGCTTTGTCATCTTGCAACAAGGAGTCCCGTGCCTGTGTTGGTCCAAACTGGTATTAAAATCCTGTGCCCACCAATCCATAATTGCACGGTAGAAACTTGATTTAAATTTTGGATGGGGATATACGTGTAGTGTGTGTGCACGTATGCGTGAATACATGCCCGTATGCCTTAGCATTAAATAATATTTTAGCTAGCACAAGCTTCACCTCTGTGCAGTAATATTTCCTGGCAATGGCTGGAAAGAGGCTCCTATTTTCTTAAATTCAAAATGAGGAAATGCTTTTGTTTATTGCTTCTCTAATCCTCCCATGTGTTTATTTACTTGTAGAATTCTTTTCTTTTGCGGAAATATATACAAACCTACTAGAGGAGAGATGTTTATTTCCTGAGAGTTTTATCGTTTATTTGACAGCCTTTGACAACTCACATTGTATTAAGAGCAGATCATTTTGAAAAGTCAAAATTGTGAAGATGGGAGTTTCAAAACCAGAACTGGTTGATTTTGCACACATTCTTGTATCCGTCTCCAGGAGTTGCCATTAAGGCCTCTGCAGAAATACTGAGTAATTAGAATGAGTTTCTTCTTAACACCAGTTAGGAGCAGCCTACTCCCTTGGAACATGAAAGATGGTACAGAAAGTAATAATAAGAACCACATAATATTTAAAAAAAAGGCAGATGTAATTATGCTTTGTAAAACAAAACGAGTGGTCAAGCAGCAGGCTTTTGTGTATTCAGCAGTTCCACAGACTCTTCCTCCCTTCACCTATTTGTCCTTGGAAGTCACGTTTTCCTTTTTGCAAATAATGTTTCTAACCCCACATTTTCAAAGATAATAGGAAAGAGCAAAGCTCTCTTCCCAAGTCTGCAGTCATTTTAAAACACCAATGTTTTAGACACAAAAATTTCAATAGAGGGGTTGATTCTTGAATGTGGTGGTGACTCTGACATCTAATGACAGTTTATTAACAATTTATCTGTCCTTTTTTTTCACTGCTTCTCTGTTTAAAGCGCAAAAAGGGGTGGAACTAGAAAGGAAATCCTGCAGCCAAATATTGAGGAGGGTACCGGGCTTCCCTTGGCTACAGGCAGTCAATTGAATGTTTCAGTCAGCATGTGCCGGGGCAGATCTTGGAGCAGGAGAGATGCAAACGTGGTGAATGTGTCTGTCTTTTTCTTTCTTTCCTTTTTTTTTTTTTCTTTTCCGTAAGTAAGCAGAGAGCTTGGCAAGTTTGTAGTGCTTGCTCAGAAGCTCATTTAAAACTTTGAGAGGAGTGAACTGAATTTAAACGACTCTCAGGAATCTCTTTACCCCCAGGCCTCAGACGTAGCCTCCCATGGAAAGAAATGTATCGGATGGTTCATAATCTGTATTCTGTTAGGATATTTTAATGAGAGGTCAGTAAATACCATATATTTAGAAGCAAACAAGCCAAAACTGGGCCTTTTCTTTATGACTTCCACACAGTCAGAAAAGTAGCTTTCTGGCAGATGCTTTCACTTTGAATGAAGAAATTATGTCTGCTCTGCTTGGGTTCAGGTCTATGATCTGAGCAATTTTTGACATATCAAACCAGCCTAAAACTTAATTAGCTGTGGCACAGGAAGTAAATATGTAAAAGACGTTTTGCGGAAGTCATAATACTTTTTCATTAAAAAGACTAACATTGATTTTCCTGGCTGATTGCAGTATGATGTGCCGCCTCTACGGTGATTAGATATGTGTCAGAAGCACTGCTTGCACCCCACTTCCAGTCTTTCAGAAAGAGGAGAGGCTGGTAAAAGGAAAAAATCCTTCCCAAAATGTGAAGGTGGACATTTCTTTTGAGTAATACTCTTGCAGTATGAACTGTAGATTTACAGGAATTGGAGACCATCCCTTCTCCCCTCCGTTTTTAAAGTGTCTTCATCAATCAAAATCAACATAAATTAATAATGGAGGCAGATAAAATGTGAAGAGACAATAGCAGTGTTGTTTAGAATTGATGGCCATAAATCCATTGTATCCTAAGAGACTGCACGAAGTAAATATCTGCTCTCTCCGACCACCACTGCCATTTAGCCCATGATTAGGAATATCATTTAAGCAAGTGCTGATCTCCCATTGAAGCTTCAGCCCCTTAATGCTTGCTTTATTTTAGAGCACCAGGGCTGCATTGAGGGAAGGGGACTTGGAGGGTGAAGGTTTGGAGTGACAGGGGAGTTTCCCCTCTCCTCATTCATTTGTTAATTTGGTATGACAGAAATAGAAACGGTGTTCTTCCGAGTGGGTCAGAGGCTTTTTTAGAACCAGCATAAAACAAGGAAGCTGGTGCAAAAGGAGTTACAGAGGGCATTGTTTAAAATCATTAAAATTTGGGGCTAGCTGAGGTTTTCTCTGTAAGAAAAAAAGGGAAAGCACACCTCCATTGGCACTGCAGTGGCATGCACAAGGCTGGAGAAGCCCAACAGAAAGCAGAGCCAGGAGGATTATGCACCTCGATTTCAGAGGGCACAATTTATGGTGTGGATTTGGAGTCCTGACATTTTGATTCAGATATGATAGAACTGAAGTCTTACGAGCTGCTCTTGTAGGAATTTGACACAGAGGGGCAAGACCCTCTAGGGTCAGTTGCTCTTTCTGCCATTTTGAAATGCCATATTTTAAATGGAAACTTTTCTTCCTTCCTTCCCATTAGAAAGGTCCTTCCAGTTTTTGGTGCCTTTTGGAAGCAAGCCTGTGGGAACAAGTGCAAAAATGACGCTTAGGCCCATCACAAATTCAGGAGGTTTAAAGTTGCTTGTTTTATTTTTGGTTCTTCTGTAATTGTAGTTTGTTTGGTAGAGCATGCCAGACACAGATCACTTGCTCAGGGCTCGTTAGCACCGACAGCATTCCAGCTATATTAGAATCTGTGAATATATCTACCTCAACCGTATTTTCACGCCTTTTATGATTTTCATTCTCCCTGAATTGAAAAAAAAACCCCAACACAAATAATCAGCTACGTGGCAGGAAGGATTGAAGACCTTTCTGATAGTACTGGGGAACGTTCTTTAAAATCAAAATCTGAATGAGCAGAACTCAGGCAGCGCAGCACCTCGCTGTAGAGGGGCTTGAAGGTGCCACTTCTGTTGTGAAAACAGTTTATTTAGTAGTTAGTGCCTTGACTTTTCTGTCTTTGTACTTCTGAAAGATAATCTCTTGCAAACGATGAACCCTTACCCTTAACTAAGTACTGATCCCTCTTTAACATTTACTTAATTGAAGCTTAGAAGGAAAAAAATATAGTGTAGTATTTTAAGAGTGACTGCGTAGCACCTTTCCAAGTTTGCATGCCTGTCAACGGGATGTCATCCTGTAAGTGTGAATGAATGACTCTATTTCCAGTTTGAGTTTCCATTCCTAGGCAAAAATAGCACCAAATACACTATACTTCCAGACTAGATATCATATTTTTTAAAAACTTTATAATTCACACCACAATAAAAAGTAATCTATGGTTATTTCGTCATTAAAACTGTTCTGTATATATAAGCAGATGAAGCTTCTTAAAATGACTGAATAAAATCACAAGAAATAATTTCTCATACTGTTCTAACTGAGCAGACTGTATTTTGTAAGGATACCAGTTATATTTAGCATTCCTCAAGGCTTCCATTGTTGGGCTTTTTTTTCCACAACCAGCATGAAGCACTGAAGCTTTAAGCATCCTGTCATGGTGCTGATGTTTTGTCAAAGAAAAGATGTGTTCCTCAGCTGTTGCAGTTACTTCAGCATTTGTGCCTTTTCAGATGACACTTGGCTAACTTTTTAAAATTGCGTGAATCCATGTGCAGAGTCATGAGGACTGAGATGTTTAAGGGCCTTGAAGTATCTAAATCATGGCGTGGACTGTCTAACTACCTCCAAAGATCTGATTCTTGGATCTGATGCATTTAGTCTAGGAGTCTCAAAGTCCTAATTATCTAACCTATTCCTTACGATAGGATTTAGGCTTTTTTTTTTTTTTTAATTTTGCTAACACAAATCATTTATAAAGAGTTAGCAGAATATTATAATGGTGTGCATTAGGGGTGGATATAAGGTAGAAAGCAATAACCAGGATTATAAATAACTGCTCGATCTGTAGAATTCTAAAATAGCCTCTTAAATTTGATTAACTGTCTCAATGTATGGTTAATCATCTAAATCCTTTATAAGCTATTTGTAAATGCACCCTTGACATAAAGCATGACTAGTTTGTCTGTATTTTATGAAACATGACAATTCTACTGAGGAAATGGAGCAGTATTTCTGCAATATAGTCAATGTAATTGAGAAGGCGAACTTGGTGTTCCAGATTTTAATTGAGGAAAGTGAAATACTTCCAGTTTCTGAATTGCCTTGTGCAAATTTGTTGTGCAAAGGTAGTATGGAGTAGCTACACTCCTCCTGAGAACAAAGCAGGCAAAGGAAGGTAAAAGGAAGGAGAGATATAAAAGAGTTAAAACATGAAAATGGAATGATTTCAGAATGGTTTGGACCTCAGTTCTGTGGTATGAAACCATCAGCATCAACAGCAGGGTCTCCTGCTCCCAAAAATACTCACTCCTGCCTCTGTGCTGCATCCAGCTGCTGTCTTTTCATGGGCACTTCTGTTCTCCAGTCAATGTCCTGAAATGGAATTGATCCAGTGCAAAATAGCTCTCTTCTCCCACCCTCTTCTTTTTTCTTTTTCTTTTTTTATCTTGGATCAATTGCTTGATCTGATTCATCACATGGACCCACAAGCTGTTGAATCAGCACAACTGAGGTTGGCATGCTGCAACGTGATGGCAGAAATGAACACCAAGAGGAGGTAGGAGCAGGGGGAAGAAGGGACAGACCTGAGCATGACTCCTAAAATTAGTATTGCTGCTGGATGCTTTGCATCTTGGAAACACGGTCTTGGCTTGAGTACAGGGCTTGGAGTCAGAACATTTAAACTATAAACTCCCCTCTAGCCTTTGACACCCTTAAACTTTAGTTTTGCCATCTGCTAAGTGGCAATAACACTAGTTACCTCAGCGATGTGAAGATTTACAGATGATTGTTCAACCAATTAGTGCATGAAAAATAGGAAAGACTGCTTTTTACACTCCTGCATTTTGCTGAAATTGTTCTCTCATGCTTATGAACTACATTTCATTTGTAGTAAAATATTTGTTTTTAACTGTGTTCCTCCTAGCAGAAATATGTTGCTAAAGCAAAGACAGGTCCCTGTTTTTGTAACCCAAGTGTCTCTATTTTTAGTTTTAAGATGTTGGCTGCATCTCTCTTTTTTTTTTTTTTTTAAATATGCGTATATATTTATAGCTCTTGTTATTGGAAGAGAATTTCCTGCAAACAGATCCATTTCTGTGGAGCTCTGCTCCGACACAGAGTCCCATGTGTTCCACCAAGAGATTGCTCCAGAATAAATGCCTGCTCTGGTTGTAGGATCAGCCTGGCGAACTGTAAACTTTATATTGCCTTCAGCACATAGTAAATTTGCATGTGCAGGAGGTATTAGTGACTGGGCATCTGATACTTGGCAATGTCACATCTGAAGACGTGAGTGACAGGAGAGATGCAGCCCCAGCCCCAGTGTCCTACTGAGCCGTTTCCTCTTTGGATAATTACAGTCTCAGTTTTCTCTGCAGTTTCAACTGGGGGGGGGGGGGGGGGAGTATCTGTCTTCGCACCCTCATTTAAAGAGGTGAGTCTTGTAACCATGCACCATTGAACAGCTGCCACATGTCACCCAGGAGTAGGTGAAAGGACTTTTTACATAATGCTCATATCTGGTTTGCATTCTGAGCTGCGCGAATCAACAGTAATGCTACGTGGGTATCTGAGAGCAGGATTTGACCTGTAGTTGGGTTCTGGTTCACATGCAGTGAGTAGCACTTGCTCAAATAGTTTCAGGGACTTCAACAGGACTACTGGTGTGTGTAAGGACTGCAGAATCAGGCCCCTAAGGATCCTTAGGAATGAAAGGTATCCTGTAACTGTAAGGTATTATTATGATGACTACTCTGGAGAACACAGAGGTATTGAAGTTGGCAAAATAAATTACAGAGTTAAATGTATAAGTAAACCAGGAAGCGACTGATGTTTTTTGCATAGTAATAATCTTCATAATCACTTCATTTGCACAGTTATTTCATTTTAAAATTTAGGCACAGTTTTGAAGCACAACTCAGTGGAGATTTTTGCTGTAATCTATAAACTTTAATGAAAGCTAATTGGAGGACAAATTTTAATCTAATTAAAATGTAACTGCATAAAGCAGAAAGGATGAATGAAGCGAAATGCTCTATGGGGCACAGTTTTCAAACAATGATTATCCTGAATACTAAGTCAAACAAAGCTTTTGTAAAATGATGATCATGAACACTGCCAGCAATGGAACAACCTTGAGAAACTGCAAATGAAAGTTTTAATGTATTTAGTTTAAAAAGTGGACATTCAGCTCGCAACTGCGTAAGGACTTTTTAAAAGGAAAATAAAAAGCAACACACACGGTCTCATCTAAAAACATAACAAGTAAATTAGCCAGAGGTGTACATTCCATCTAAGTTCTCATGATCAGCAGATGCAAATGTTTGCAGTGCGCCGATGAGTTATGAGCCCTAATGAGATTTCAATGCTGAGCAAACAATAAAAATTTATGCATTGCATAGTTTTAGTGGCCTTTGGCTTCATGGTTAGTGTTACACCCTTTCAACAGCTTTGGTAATATAATATCCAGCTGGCTTTGGAGGTAAGGAAAATTTTAGGGGTGAACTGAAATTGTGAGAAATAACGTGATTGATTGCTTTGTCAGAATAATGCATTTCCACGGTATAATTGTCCGTAGTAATCTTAGCCCGGGTACGGATACATAGGTTCTAGTTATGTTCGGACACAAATTTTGAAGGATTCAGGTGAAGGATGGCTTTTCCAGCATTTGAGCCAGACCGTTTCCTGTGCTAGGTACGCGTCCAGGGGTCTCACAAACAGCCCCTCTAAGAAAAACATTCCTGTTGTAGTCCGGTAAACGGGAGAATTGAAAAGCTGCACTTTCCCCAACAACTGTCATGTGTTACAAGAAAAGAAGCGGAGCACAAGCACAAAAAGAAACGCACAATAGATATTGAAATAAATGTATGTAATGTGGAGGGGGGGTGGGGTGGGGTGTGAATCAGGGAATTCAACCGGTGCAGTGTGAGTGAGCTCAAATGTATTAAATTTAAAAGACCCATTTGTGGGTTAGGCTTTTATGAATCCAGAACCTTCACCATAATGATTGCCTACATTACCCTACATAATATTAAAATCTTAGCATGTGATTAATAGCAGATTCCCTGCATACGTGTCACAACACACATCTGCAGCAAATCTGCCAGTATATTTCTGTGCTAGTTTTACTTTGGGGCCATAAAGTAATTCCTGTTTTGTGAATGAGAATAAACCTATTATGCACTAGGTTAGCTACACCCAGTTTCTTCTCTTCAGGGAAAAAGAGCTGCTTATTTGATACGGCATCTCAAATTTCAGTGTTCAGAAGTGAGTTTAAGCCTCGGCTAGATTTGCTTGAGCAAGCTGTTGGGATTTGCCTTCACCGTTTCTTAGTTCTACGTTTTCTGAAACCTTCTGTGCAAAGAGTATTGAGGAACTTCTGGACAGCAATAAACTAGTGGACTTAATTACAAAGTGTTTATTGCTAAATTTGTTAATGAGTCAACATGCAAAAAAGATATATTTATCCCTGTTTCCTCTTAAAATAGTAGTAAAAAATAACTTCAAAAAATCTTTTTCTTAAGCTGTTTGGTGATGCAGTTTTGCTGTTCACAAAAGCCCTTTTTCCCATCCGCAAACAGCTACCTTTCACTTTGCCCCAAGGGAACAGAGCATAGCTCAAATGAAGCTTGAAAAAAAAAAAAAAAGATTTTTCCCGGTTGTAACTCAAAGTCTATGCATAGTCACACATGCACGCAAAATAAAAAGGAAGATGCAGAAGCATTCCTCCAGTCTGCCCTCTGAAAAGTCCTGTCGACCTGTTTCACTCAACAAAATAAAAACAGAACCCCACGAAAACAACTTAAATGACAACAAGAAAACATTAGGAAAGGAACATCTGTTTTGCATTCTTGGCTTCGAGTCTGCCCTTGCAACACAGGGTCTGACACAGATGTACAGGGTTATGACACCACTGAGTAGCGCTTGATTTAAAATGGTGTAACTGAGAGCAGAATCAGGGCGCTGAGTTCTTACAATGCTGTGCAAAACTGTGTCTCTTGATCTCCTTTGCAGATGTGGGACTCAAACCCCACTGAAGTTTTAGGCATCTTTCCATTGATTGATGCAGACTGTAGAGCAAGTCATATTCCTCTACCAGCAATTTAGAATTTATTATTGACTGTGTGTTTTTAAATCGTGTGTGTATTTTGTTGTCTGTAAAATCGCATTGCTCTGTCACTTTCCAATAGACTTCTGTTGCGTGTAGCCACGTTCAGAAAACCTTTCAAATGATAGTACATAATTAATCTCTTCAGTTTTTAAGTAAAGTAAAATAGTAGCAAGGAGAGAGAAATTTATTGGTACTCATAAGAAAGGCAAAAATAGCTCAGACTGAACTGAAAAGTGATTAGGGAATCAGTGATTAGGGAAATTTGGGAAGCTGGAGTTGCCAAGAGAGCAACTGTCTCACCAGAGACAGCATGATTACATGAGATGGCACAAAGGGAGCGATTCTCTCCCTGTTTGATTGCCCATCCATAGTTGTAACAGAGACAAAATTAGCTCAACTCATACCTGGCATAATTTCACTGTCTTCAGTCGAGCTGTGTCAGATGTGCTGACATGCTTGCAGTGTTTTCACCAACCACTAGATGTCTGTGTGTGCTCTGTAAAGTTCTTGAGGGGATGATGCCCCTGGTAAACATGAGAGACAAAACTGGAACACAAGCTGTGGGGAAGCCTGTTAGTTTGTGTTTATAAGTGTCACATCATTACTTTAATTAAGCCTGTGTTTAAAGCAATTTATGCTGTCTAAAACTAAATTCCAGCCTTTCTGATTTGAGGCAAATAAGGAAAAGGTGCTTTTCCTGGTCCACATCTGTTTAAGACAAACTGTTTCCTTGATGTCCATGTGAAGGACTGAAATATATCTTATTGCTGTGAAAGTTTTGGAGGAAGTTGCTGAGATGTAAAATAGGTTCACCTTATTTCTATTCTGAAACAATGAAATATCAAAATATAAAACATCTGCTCCGTAACTGAATTGGTAGGAGCCCACTATTTAATTCTCCCCAGTATAGCCCAAACCACAGTGCTGCTGGAGCCATATTTTCACATGTACAACACATCAGCATATCGGGGTGCACCGAGGAAGGCTGTGCATCAGATGTCAAGTTTAGTATATCTTTTTAAAAAAACAAAACAAAACAAAAAACCCCTAGAAGAGTGGATCTGGGTACAGAAATCTATTTCACAATTCTGTTTATGAGGCAGTCCACTGGCTGACCAGGGTAGCTGCACCTGTGACCAACTTTTCTGCAGAGATCTCCCAAGAAAAATGCAAAAGTAATCAGCACATGTTTGCCTTTCATTTATCTCTGTCATCCGGGAATAAGATACAGATAGTATCAGGAGCAATGAAAGGTACATTCTGATATTATTTTCAACTTTTTTTGTCTAGACAGAGAGGAGCAACCACTTGTATCTCTGTGGAACACATACAGCCCCTCTCCACACTCGCATCCTAGGTTGAAGGCCAGAGGGGGGTAGTAGGCTGTCTATATTAAAAAAAAAATTAAAACCACCACCTACTCATCAGGTGACTGGAGACTGTGGTTGTAAAATGTGCTGCAGGCAGAAGTTCTGAAAAATCCCAGAAAGTGTTGAAAACATCTCTAAACAAGGTATTTTTCTCCTGCACCTTTCTTGCTAAAGGTCCCAGTTGCTGCCAAGAAAACTAGTGAGAATGTTAGCTGCCAAATAAAAAATTTATGACAGTGTTTGGCAAAGGATTGTATCACTGCTTGTTTTATACATTTCCACAAGGCTCTTGAAAGGCTGTTGGACACATACGGCTCACTGATCACTGTGCTTTATCCGCTCTTTAATATATTAAAAAAGCAAGCTCCAATAAAGTACGATTTAAACAATACATATTTTTTCTTTTAATAACCTCCTATAAGCGCTTGCTATGGTGAGAATATAATTTCTAAATAACATTCCATATATAAAAATTGTTTTAAAAGCCCTGTACCTGACAATGTTACTTGTTATTTGAGTCACTTTCATAGTAAAAATACATTAATTTTTCAATTAAAAATGTATTGCTTTTGCAATTGTGCTTGTTATATGTTGGAGTCTGGGCCAATAAACTGCCTGTTAAAATATAAAGAGGTCCATTCAGTCAAAGTTGTGCCTGCCATTTATGTTTCAAAACCTGAGAAAATAATATGTTGGAATTGCATTGCTCACCAATATCAATTAGGTTTTTGGCTGTATCGTTAAATTAATGTTGGGGGAGCAAATTGTTCCGGTGGATTTAGTGGAAAAAATATAGTTTCGAATACAGAGTTAGCACACTGACAATAATAATTAAGCTGGCTGATGCTGAAGCAACACCCTTAAAAATATTTTCCCCATCTGAAGAAGGGAAATTGTCTGTCTCTGTCTTTTCAAACCAGTTATCAGATTAGGCTTCCCGCTGATAATTAGTGCTGTTTAACACAGATCTTCTCATTCGGAAATCTCAAAGCCCAAACGGTTTACTTTTCCTCATTATCATGTGCTGCTGGAGGTGGGAGGTTTGGAGCGTGGAACTGCACCTCCCTGCACCATTTTGTAAGGAGGCACAGAGCCTCCTCTTCTCTCTGCTGGCCAGGAGTGGTGGGACACAGTCCTGGCATGCTGTCCCCTTCAAAGGGGACAACCAGAGCAACATGACCCCATGCTGTCCCAAAGCTGCCCCAGGGCCACGCAGCTCTGCACCGTCCTTGCGTCTTCACGGCACAGCAAATATTCGAGAGCAGCCAACAGCACTACAAATGCTATACGCCTTGTATATGCTTGTGTATTTCATGGTATTTGATATAAAGTACTCAAGACAGACCAGCATTAAGAGGATTATTTCAGACAGCATTAGGAGTTAATTTACAGAGATTAGCTCTAAATCAGGCAGATATCATAAGCAAATTAGCATCAGTTGTAAGAGATTCAGAATCAAAATGTGTGGTGTTTTTTAGTTTCTCCCTGTATGTACAAGTAGTATCTTTATTTGTTTCCCATACTAAGGTGTTACATCTTGAATAGTGAAGAACAGGTATACTTTTTTTCTACATGCACACTATTTATGATGATGCTGTTTATTGGCAGTGAAACTGCTTAACTCCAAATACCCTTCCTCTGCCGAATATTTTATATTTCACACCATTTCTTCATTGAGTAATGTTTTGTTTGGCCCTAGAAATGATGTATCCATGGTGTGTTATAATATTTTTAAATAGGTAATATGCAGCTTTACTTCAGAGTGACATACTTAATCCTTTTTTTTTCTGTTAAAATGAGTCACATTTTAATGCCAACTCATAAAAATGAAGGAGTGTATAAAATGCTACATACTAGGGTGAAGATTACAGCTACTTAGAAGGAGCTTCCTTACTATTTAAGCTTGTAAATTATAAATTTGTTTTATTTCCACAGGAGTGATGGTTAATTTGTATTAAAAAGCAGATTCTGTTCTTCAGTCAGTTTTCCAGACATATTTTTCTGGCTGCAGACTGACAGGCATAAGCACCTATCCAATCCCTTCTCAGTATCGTGGTTTCAAAAACGCTTGCCCAATTAGTGGCGAAGATGATGAAATGGATTGGGCCACGATATTAAAGTTTATGCCCTGAGTTGTCCTTGGAATTCTGAAAGTTTTGAAGTCTACAAATGGGATTCCCATCTTTGGAGAAATTTGTATTCTGATCTCCAAGAGATACTGAACTACTTCGTCTTCAGTGTGCTCCTGAACATTTGGGTTTTTAACTGGGGAGGGAAGTCTGGGCAGTGTTTTACGATTTTTTCCTTTCTGGATGGACCAAATTTCTCTTGACAAGGTTGGCCTGAGGTCATGAATGTCTCCCTGTGTTCACTGAAAGAGGAATCTTCCCTCCTTCCACGAGATCACGAAAACTTACACCCACTCTGAGCCAGGTTGGGCTTGCAGGTCTCTCCGGTTGCAAGATCTGCAAGTGCTCTTGCACTTTGACTTTGTTCCCTGTAGTTTTACAGAATGCATGGAGGCTCGGTGTGGTTGTTAAACCGAGGTGTCTGAGGTCATAACAAAGTAGAGGCATTTCTGCTCCCCTAATAGAAATATTGTAACATGCTGAAAAGAAAGTACTCTAATAGTGGCAAGCATCTCCTGTCAACTAATTTGATAGTTCTCTATCAGGTAAACCATTTGTGAATACATCGATTCTTTTTATTTTTCACTGTTCTGTCTTCACTATTCCCAGGTTTTCTCTGAACCAGTTGGGCAAAAATTGATTTTTATTTGTTCCACTGGCCTTGTGGAAAATTAGCTTATGAACTGGTTTTTATAGAAAGACTCAAAGCACAGAACAGGTTGAAAAATAAGCCTATAGCAGTCAAAATTGTTGTCTGAAATGTCTTCAGACTGGAAGGCTGAATTTATTGCTCAAAACAAGTACTAGCAATGTGGAGGTGTGCAGTCCTGCTCATTATCACTGGAAAAGGGGGAACCAAAAAGCACAGTAAAAAATTAAATTTTAATAATGCTAGTGATATTTTCTAAATCCTTCTTGACAGAAAGATTCTCATTATTTTTATCTGTCTCAGAGTAGGCTCTTTTAATGCCATCTCACAAATGGCCTTAGCCATGATTGTTTTCCTTTCTTTTATAGCATTTGAAAAAAATGAATATATACCCCAAAAAATTCTATTCTATCATTCAAGAAGTGCCATGAAATGGTAACATTTTGGATAGCACATCTTCAAGAACAATTTCTGCAGATGCCTTCAGGTTTTTACAAAAGAGGTCAACATTGTTAAGACAATTGTAGAAAACTTGCCATACAAAAAGACGCCCAGTCAAATATGGTGTGATAAGGGGAAAATAATGCAAGCAAAGTATTTGTGTCCAGTCTCCAGCTTCATCACACCTAAAAGCCGTAGATTAGTCATTAATTAAAGTGAGGCAGGGCGAAAGATGTTACTTTCTTTCATCTGTTTAAGCTATATATGTTAGTGGGTTCTAATTATTATGAAAGTTGATAAAGTGCAGACTTTAGACTTTTTTCTTTTCTTTAAATTGCACAGAATGTAAATTTAACTATATTTGTCATAAAAGCCAATGTGCAATCATGTATGTTCTTGTCATTTTATAGCTTGCATACATTTCTTCTGCTGGAGAAATAATTGCTTTAGCTTTGAGTGCTGACGAGGGGGTTGGGGTTTGGGGCTTTTTTTTCCTATTAACTGTTTGGGGATCAGGGCTTCATGCAACCAATGTGCTGAAGAATGTCATTACGCTGACAGCTGGGCTATCCACCCTCCCTCAGAGCTCTTTCTAATGCGCTCGTAATGTTTGCTAAGGCCTATGGTTCTTAGTCATGCTCAGGTGACTAAATGTGTGATTTGTTCTTCTTGATACTTCAGTACCCTGAGAAAGGCTGGTTGGAGATTAATACAACCTTGACTCCTTCCACTTGCAGTTGCCACTGCGCACGTGATCTTCATTTAGACTTGCCAAAGAGATCTGGTGTTGCTTCTGCTTTGCATGAAATGAATTAATCCCCCTCCAGTTTTGGTTGGTGAGTTTCTGTCGCCCCGGAAGCCACCCACTGTTCCTCCTAATGACAGTAATAATCTAATTGGTTCCCTCCATGGAAGGAGTAGACATGGAGACAGGAGGAAGCTGAAGTTGCATCACAACTGTGCAGAGAAATGTTCCCTGTCAGGGTCTCTCATCAGCAGAAGGATACTTTTCATCCTTCAGAAATGCCTTCCCGTGTGTTTTAAAAGTAAGCAATGAATAAAATCTGAGCTAGTAGAAGATGTACAGTACCCTTCCCTTTTGCCTTTTTATCTTAGGTCCCATGTCCCTGAGGTCCTCTTTCAGGCTTTCCCTATTCTCGCAGTTTGCATGCTGAAGTCTGCATACGCTTGTCTTCAATCATTCCTCTCCTTCGTAGGCCACTCAGTCCCCCCTCACTCCCCCCCAGACTCCAGTGATCACCTGGGTACTATCTGCACCTCCTGCGACTGCCAGCTCCTTGAGACAGGACTCATGTAAGCTATGATAATCCTGATGGCTTCCAAATAACACTATACTCCAATGCAGTTCATATGTTTTTGTTACATTTGGAATGTATTGCAAGATTTCATTTATGAATTAGATATCTCAATAAGTATTTTAACTATCAGATATCATAAAAATAATTTTAAATTTTAATCTTAATGGTAAGGTTGTCAGAAGATGACACAGCAAGGTAAAAAACATAGCTCCTTGAACCAAGGAAGCCCGCTGCGTTTCAGGAGGCATTCACCCCAGAGAGGGATGTCTCTCCTCTCTCTCACTCCTCTAGAAAAACTGTCAAAGGAGAAGTATATTTGATTCTGGTCAGAATTCCGTGTGCAAATATGGGATCCATTAAAGGGAGATATGAGTCAAGGTATTTACTGGCTAATTATTGAGGAACATCTTCTGCTTTACTGGTGAGTTTCATCTCTGCAATGTTTCTGATTAATGGAAGATTACAGACACTTTACGATATGCTAACGCCTTTCCTGTATGATTTTGCCTTCAGAGCTGGCAAGCTTTCTTGCTTGGGCCTCATGTTCAAGCTTTTAGGGATATTCATCCCTACTTAATCTGTAGGCACCTAACCTAGCCAGCTAACTTAACTGACTAGTTCTCCTGGGATGCATATATGGCCAGGAAAAAGAGAAGGCAGTTCAGAGCAGGACTCTAGCTTATATACACAGGGAGCTGAGAGAGATTAGCTAGATATAATTTAGATGTTTAAAGTTGGATAGTGTGACTGCCTCCCTGCACCTGTTATTACATGACTCATTCTTTCATTCAGGGCCCAGGTGGAAAAAACATTGATGTGGTTTGAGTGTAATGTTATAACTAGAGATTGGTATCCATGTTATTACAAGTAGACAGCCCCAGTCCTTAAGACTGAACTTTAAAGCTAGAGGATGTAGCACTGCACAACTCCTCAGCCCTATCAACAATATCTTAGGCACCTTGGATGGCCTGTCTCTTTCAAAAAACCCTGTTAGTCAGCTAGAAAAATGCCATCATTATTTATTCTCCATTCCTCCATTTTTGAGGCTTTAATTTCATTATCTGCTCAGTTTTCAGCAATTTTTAATGGATTTCCCCAAGGTCTTACACCTAAGAAACTAGAGCCCCTGTCCCTAGGGGAAGAAGGGGCTCCCTTGGGAAGGAATTCAGAGAACATGAAATAGGCTCCTGCTGGGAATGGCCCGTCTCCAGACTGGAGGTGGAGCCCAGGCAGCGTGGCCTTTTTGGCATGAAGTAAGCCATATGGGGGTCCCATCCTCTCTCCACCACCCCCCAAAGCCTGTTCACCTTTAAATATACAATGTCAATTACAATGTAATCAGTCCTTCTGGCTTGAGAACACAAAGAACTTGGACTTATTTTCAGAGTTTGGGGCAGGGAAGAGGAAAAAAAAATTGAGTATCTTCCAAATTCTTCACTTTTTCCAGCTAGAAGTCAGCTAGAAGAGGGCCAAGGAGTTGTATGCAACTTGTGCAGCTATTTTTTCACTGGTATTTCTGTTTGCTAATTGCAGTTGTTAATGATAAAAAATGTCTCAAGTCAGATACTTGCAACCAGCTGTAATTTTGCTAGGCAGGGCTCTCTTACTCTTTTATTTCAGTAGGTTGCCATGTCTGTATGTTTTGCCACAGCCTGTGTAGTTCTTTTCAGTTGCTTTTATTTAAGAAAAGCATTCTTAAACCTAAAGATGGGAAAGATGAATAGTTACTTGAACAGCCCCCAGATACACTGAACTTAGAGATTTATCATTATGTATCTAAGGCTTTGCTTTACCAATCATAACATTTTATTCCCCTGTGTGGGGTCTAGTGCTTCCATTTGAAAGCTCCTGATATATCGTAACAAGGATGTCCTTATATATAGTAATAATGGTGTCTGTCCAGAAGGTATCTGAGTATAGCTATATTACTTTAAATTCACATTTAGTTTTGCCTGGTGCGTATTTGCCTATGTGACTAGACCTACACTTTGTGTTTGTTTGAATCTGCTGATTTGCACATGAGTATTGGGCACTTAAAAATCACTTACCACTGATTTGCACGCACCTATTTTCTTGCATGTGAGCAAGAACTGCCAATCACAGATAAAAGGGCATCCAAAAATGCAATAGCCAAGTATTCAAAGGGACCATTTAAAATGTGGTCTTGTATACAGAGAACAAGCCTTTCTGCCCAGTAAACTGATAGGAATCACTTCTAGTTAAATCTTAAATACATGTATTACAGTGAAACACTGTTGGACAGTGCTCCGTCATCAATCAGTCTGTGTTCTTGAGGACACTATTTTTTGAGATGCTTTCTTTAAGAATAAAGCCCTGTGTTGTAATGAATGTGTGCTAACTGATCCCCCAAGACATTTGTATTTTTTTTATTTGTATCAGTGTCAGAGTTAAGCTTCTGTAAGAAATTTTTGCAGTATTTTATTTGTAGTCTTCATTATTTCAAGTTAAGGACACAAAACTCTTTATGCACCCAGAGTCTGCACTGGTTCGTTTATATCCCAGATTTTGTTAACATGTTACTGCGATTGCTAATTTTCATGACAATTGTTATTGTACCATCAGTGCTTAATGGCAAGGCATCATTATTCAATGCTGGTCAATCAGGCACTAAGACATGTGCAAGACATCAGGCTGAACCCATATAGATGTCGTGCACTCCTCTGCTAATGAATGCAGTTTTGTAAAAAGGTTTAAACACGGTTGGCATCCTTAATGTAAGGTTTGCAAAAGCTTATTCGAGAACTGCTTTGTGTTTATACGGAGCAGATCTAAACATGTCACAAACAGAGTTAGATCCATTGTTTGCATGTGTGCGTGAAGCTACGGAGAGGAGTGAATCATTTTGGGTTTTAAAATGTGGAAAGGCAGCACAATTTCTGCCATGGCGGGAGTGGGTGGAACTGATTTGCCAGGGACATCAGTGTTTGGTAATGGATGTGGGACTTGTTCTCCAAAGCAGTGGTCGCTGTGTGCATCAAAGAAATGATCCCCGAAAGTGGACGGTGTCATTCGTCAGCTCACAAAGTTGGCACTGGCTGGAGGGAGCCTCCAGCGCACCGATGGTCAGAGGTTAGGCACTGTGACCAGAAGCCAGGATAGAGGGTCAGGCATTTAGAAAGGAGAAGCAGAAGGAAACTCAACAGGAGTGGGATGCCCTTTCTGCATTGTTAGTCCAGCGTGCTCTTCCAATGCGTCGGTTAACGTTACCCTCGCATCTGCTTTAGTTACTGTTTCTATGTGGTTTTGCACCCAAATGTTTTGGGCTGCTGTCCATGATAAACTAGATGGAACTTGGTTTAAAAGCTCAGATTTTTCGTCTCTTCTAACTCAAAGTAGAATGAGCCCTTGTGCTCTTAGAGTTTTGAGTATGAAAGGAACAGTAGACATTGGCTGTTAACGAGCTCCAGCGCACCGGGCTCCAGCAGAACTTGGTGTGAATTCAGTGCCTAAGCTGCATCGGCTAAATGGTTAATTCATCTCATATCAACAGCACTATGATTCATAATGTAAACTTGAGGAATCCTTGATGTTTCAGTCACACATTCCTCTTAATTTGGCCATGCATTCTTTTAAAGCTACAGTGTGCTAACTTAATAAAATGCAGCATGCAAATGCACAAGGTTTTGCCTTCAGGCATTTTAGCCATGGATGTTTCAATGGGTGTCTTCTTTCAAGTATATATTCTTTCTTAAATTATTTACCCTGTAAACACGCTTTGCATTTTCAAAGAAGAATCTGGGCTTCCTCATTCACCAGATTTCGTTGAATTTAAGGTGTAATAGAGATAAAAGACTATCATCTGCTTCTTGCGAGCATGTTAGCCTTTGGGATTTTTCTGTAGCGAATGTTAGGCCCCATTTTCTTCTCCTTTGGTATTATCACTCCCTCCCCCACTTAAATTCCTTGATGCTTTGCCTAGAGCAATACCCACTGGCAGTGTCTGGCTGTGACAGTACTATAGGCTTCCCTACAGATGGGTCCTGCCAATGCCAACCATTGTTCTACCACTGTGAGCTGGCTTGACTGTCTTGGATCACTCAAAACCCCCTTTCCTCTTGATTTTTTCTTTACTCTGAAGGGTCACCCTTGCCTGTTGACTTTGAGATCTGAAATGCGCTGACACCCAGAACTTGTGTTCTCTGTCTGAGCAGCAGCTCCCAGACTCAGACTTCAACACGCATGGCTTGCTAAGCCCTCCTCAAGACTGTGCTGCTGCTACCAAACGGCTCTGTCGTTCTCCTCCTAGCCCCATCCTTCTGGCATTTTGCAGTTAGTTTAATTTTACTTGCTCACTTGAAAGTAAAACAGTTAAACTCGATGTTATTCTTTTTTTAAAGATATAAAATTAATCTTTAACTGTGGGCTTGAATATTAAAAGTATATAATGCTTCAGTGTAGGAGTCTGTTGATAACATCCATCCTATTTCATGATTAATTTGTTCCTTTTAATATGATATTCTTTTGCTGCACTGTGCAGACTAATTCAGATTCCTAGAAATTGAACTTTGATATGTATTTCATAGATTCACACCGTCAGTGAACCTTCAATTAGCAGATACAGGTGGCAGCATGCCTCATTCAGTGTTCTCTTGACAAGGATTTTAAAGACGTGGACACTGATTAAATAATCTTGCAATCAGGTGTGTACCGCCAGAGTATTAAAAATAAAGCATTTGGAGGATTTGGTGCTTTTTTTAATTTTTCTTTAAGTCTCAGACGATGAAATGCTTTTTCAGTGGGCCAGAGATAGGAGGAGTTGATTTAAACACTCAGTATGTTATGTATGCCTTTGCCTAACTATGTGTTAGATTAAGCAAGTTTCACTCACAGTTAATCCTTTGTAAATTAGCATTATGGATGCCTTGGGGCCCACATCCCACAAATAAAATGGTTGTCAAGCCAGCTGCACTGTGTATTACTTAAGGCTGAATGTTTTAAGAGTTTTCATGCTTTTAATCTATTTCACTGCTGAGTTTCAATTTTGCTGAGTGTCTTTTCAGGAGTGATGAGGGTGGGTGAGTAAATATATATTCTGTTTTTTCATGCATTTGCCTGGGCAAATCGTTTGTTATCAGGTGTTTGGCAGAGAATGTCACACCCCGCCACAAAAGAGAAGCTTGTAAGTTCAGGTGTTAAATTGAAGTGCAAACCAACAAGGACCAAAAGCCCTTAATTAGCTTTATTTTGTTAGCCTGCTACTCTTTTTTTTTTTTGGGGGGGGGAAGAGTGAGAAACATCCCTCCCTCTTCCTCATCCTTTTGGCAGAGTAAATATTGCCTGTTAAGTTTGAATTAGCTGTCATCGCGAAAGAATTAATGCTGTGGTTGAGCCTTTCTAGTGAGGAAGGGAAAAATAAACGAGGCAGATCTTAGTTCAGCTTTAAGTGATAAATGAGGACAAAGCAGCCCATTCATCTCCTGCTAGGAAAGTGGACACAAACACTAAAGCAGTTTTGCGGAAGACGTGTCAGCAAATGTGATCATTTTGTAACCTGTCAGGAGGATAGAGAGCTAGTCCTTTTAGAGTGTCACAGGGGAGGGTGTCTGTCTGATGTGACAGTTTTCATCCATCCATTTACTGCTTTTTCTGTAGGTGGGGGGTAAGCAAGGAGAGAGCTGGAGTTGGTTAAAACTGCATTTTTCTTTACATTTTCCAATATAATTTATATGTATATCCACCCGCATCCAAATGAAAAACATTTACCAAGGAAAACTCCCCTCTGCTCTCTAGAGTTTCTTCTCTCTTTCACTGCGTGAAATATGCTCATTTTAACACATTACATTCCCTGTCTTCAAGTTGGAGCCTTGTACTTGGTTTGATGTTTCACAAAACACAGTTTTACCTCTTCTTACCATTGTTTGGTTGGTGAAGGCTCTATTTCGTTTTGTTTTGTTTTCTTTTGTTTTCTTTTGTTTTGTTTTGCAGAAGCATGAGAAAAAAAGGAATAAGAATAAATATAACTTAGGGTTCTTCTGTTGGTTTTATTTGGGGGTTTTTTGCTATACCTCTCCAATTCCGACGATATGCTTCATGTACAAATATGTTTTGCAAAAGTTCCTGTTTCATGAAGAGCCTATGAAAATATTCTTCCTCCTCTGCGAGAATGGAATAACAAATGCTGAATTCTTACAATCCAGAATCCTCGCATAAAATGCCTCAAATTCTATTGTTTTTTGATTTATTCATTTTAATTGAGCTATTAATTCCAGGCAAAATCTGAAGCAATGTGGTGTCTGATTTTAGACGCAGGGATTTCTCCCAACAAATGGTTGAACAATATTAGGACTTTTTTTTGTACTACATAGAAAATGTAACATTTGCCTATTACCATAAGTAAAGGTATGCTACGGAGACAGGAGATGCTTTTACAACATAAGCTTCACAGTTTGACACTTGCTTCTTTATATCATCCTTTTCTTCAAAACTATCTTTTATACTTTTCCCTTGGTATTTTAGTACAAGTAAGTATCTCGTTGACATGTGTTTCCTTGAAATCTTGTACCTTAATAGTAAAATCCCTTGAAAATTAATAAATTGTTTCTGTTCAGGTTAAAAAAAGCTGTGAAGATTTCAGAATGGCTTAAAAAATATAATGATATTTACTGTTACAGACCACCCTGCTTGGATTGCATCGACTGAGGACTAATTATTTCATTTGTTCTTAGAAGGTTAATAAATTGTAACATGATGTATTTCAGTTATTCTAATATGTATATGTGTATGCATAATTAAGAAAAGTCTAATTCTTTCCTGCATGCAAAAGTTGGATTTAATAGCTACATCAAGAAATGTTTGGAAGCACTGGAAATTGAAAGAAGTAAAAAACAATCAAGATACACAGAATAGTATAGGAAATCCTAAATTTGTGGGCACATGTCTTTTCTCCAAGATATTTATCTGTGTGTTTCTTTTTATGATTTTTTTATATATATTCCGCTACTTTGCTTTATTTTGTTTTATTCACTGTTTTTTTGTCTCTTCTGCTTTTTTTCAGGATCATCCAAAACCGGATTTTGATCGTTGTTCTGGCAGTCATCATCATCTTCACCACCATCATGGCTATTTATTTTTCTGTCAAGGGACGCTGATATCTTTGTTCTTCACTAAACAGCAACAAACTGCTTGTTCTGAGTAATTAAGACAAAGTGGTCACATGAATCATTCTCTTGCACTGACAGAGTCTCCCTCTCTTTTCCACTATTCAACTCAGGTGCAAGTGGTGTAAAATATTTGGTATTATTGATGGCATATTTGATGGCATGTGGGACTGATTATTTTTTCTTAATTTTTTTTGTCTTATCTGAGTGTTTTCGGAATTTTAATATTTGTTGGGGTGAGGGCTTTGTTCCAGTATAAAAAGGCTTAATGTGTGTCGAATTCTACCCCAGACAATTAGCCTGTAAGTTGCCAGAGTTTAGCGAGGGAAGAGGGGTCTTTGCACTTTTCTTGTGCTATGTGGGGTGCATGAATATCAAGCAGTATCTGACCTTCTGTGATATAGAATATAAGTAAAGCAGAGACCAAATGATGTAGAAAGTGAACCTGTCTCCTGTGACTAACTGCTGAACGTGAATTAGCGTAATAGATGTAACCTGGTTAAGAACAGTAGTTAGTTTTAAAAAGAGAGCAACCTTAGGATGATGTTTAATATCTGATGTGAATCCAACACTCTATTTAACATTTTTTTTTTAAATTAAGCTTTCTTTTCTACTTATTCAAAACAATTCCACTTTCATCAAGATCATGGTAATGCATCGCTTGCCCAAAATGTAGTTGTGACTACAGCCCGTCTGTTGGATCTGTTTTAAATCTTCCAATGTTGATATATGTACTGATAAGTATGCACACTAGGCCCTTATTGAAGATGTATAAAGATACTTCTCTATTCATTGTTGATTGAAAAGAGACCCTAAGTAATAGTTCAGTGACAAATACATGATTACAGTGCATTAAACAAAAATCTAGATTTTTAATATTGGCCTGACTATGTTGAGACCACATCTTGGAAATACTTTTAGTGTACTAAATTCTGATGTGATATTCCCCTTTTTCAACAAAAACTGTAAAAATGTTAATTTATACATGCTTTTAGCTGATATAATATATCATAGTTTCATCTACCTGTGTGTAAATGAGCTGTGTTTCTCTTTTCCTAGTGGCTGTACTTCTCCTATAGACAGGTCTAGGTCATTTAGCTTATAATTAAGCTTACAACTCCAGCAAAGGTCATTTTCTGGTGATACGGTAAAGTAATTTTCATAACTTTTCAATTCATTAGATGCGATCCCTTACAAATATTACAAATTGAGAGGGATTTTAAGCCCTTGAACTTAAGCCGTAAAATCTTTTCAGGAAGATGTTCAAAGAAACAAAAAGCTGGTGGCTTTCAGACTCCCACCAAATTAGGTAGGAACTGAGCACTGAATTCTCATGTGTGCCTTAGTACTTCTGGGGTTTTGGCATCCCTGTGGTCTCTGCCGACTTGCTGTGCTGTCCCTGGGAGTTGATTTTGGGATAAGCATCTGGGAGCTGATTTTGGCCCTAAATACATCCCCTCTCTTCTCTACATGGAAACAGATAACTCAGCTAAAAGGATGTTGGTACTGATGCCACAGCGAAGACTTTGAAAGGTGGTGATAAATGCAGAATAAAAGGATCCACAAGACAAATAATACTTATTGAAACAA